>NW_026138291.1:0-151171 GCF_025592945.1 Manacus candei
TTTCTGAATCATAAGATTAATAAACACACTGGGTTTGGTGCTTGGAGTCTGGAAGTTAATTAGGAAAATTATTCTCTAGAACTTTTAATTTTCTGGTGTGATTTTTCCCCCTAGGATGAGTAATCTCTCTGAGCCTCATCCCTGGTCCTTAGTTCAGCTGGGAGGAGCAACCCAGTGTGCTGAGCAAAGTGGAATGTTCCTGTGTTGGCAGCTCCTGACATTTCCACCTCGGCAGCTGATGGCAAAGAGCTGCTGAAGGATCTTGGGATCCTCAGTGACTGAGTCAGGAAATGGCAGGACAAGAGCAATGATTCCAGAATCCCAGGATATGCTGAGCTGGAAGGGACCCACAAGGATCATCCAGTCCAACCCTGGCCCTGCATAGGCCCAGCCCCAAGAGTCACCCCCTGTGCCCCAGAGCATCATCCAAACCCTCCTGGAGCTCTGGCAGCCTTGGGGCTGTGCCCACTGCCCTGGGGAGCCTGGGCAGTGCCCAACCAGCCTCTGGGGGAAGAACCTTTGCCTGAGATCCAACCTGAGCCTGCCCTGACACAGCTCCAGCCATTCCTGGCTGCTGTCCCTGGTCCCCCCAGAGCAGAGCTCAGTCCCTGCCCCTCCTCTGCCCCTGCCCAGGCAGTTGGAACTGCACTGAGCTCTCCCCTCAGTCTCCTCTGCTCCAGTTGAACACACCAAGTGCCCTCAGTGTCCTCACACGCCTTCAAATCAAGGCCCTTCACCGTCTCTGTGTCCATCCTTTGGACACTCTCCAATGGCTCAATCCCTTCCCTCCATTGTGTCCCCCCAAACTGCCCCAATGTTGAGGTGAGGCCGCCCCAGGGCAGAGCAGAGAGGGACAATCCCCTCCCTGGTGCCCCAGGACAGGGATGTCCCTCCTGGCTGCCAGGGCACTGCTGACTCAGGGACAACTGGCACCACCAGCACCCCCAGGGCCCTTTCCTGGCTCTCTTTCCAGCCTCTCATTCCCACTCTGTCCGTCCATCCGGGGTTGTCCCATCCCAGGGGCAGAATCCGGCCCTTCCCCTTGTTGAACTTCCCATGGGTGGTGATTCCCAGCCCTCGGACCTGTCCAGGTCTCTCTGCAGGCCCTCCCTGCCTTCCAGGGGCTCAGCAGCTCCTCCCAGTTTTGGGTCATCTGCAAACCTGCTCAGTGTCCCTTCCAGTGCTGTGTCCAAGTCATTGCTGGAGATGTTGGAGAGCACAGGGCCCAGGATGGAGCTCTGTGGAACCCCAGCAGTGACAGGTCACAGTCTGATGTCACCCCAGTCACTGTCACCCTCTGTGCCCGACCCACGAGCCAACTGCTCACACCCCACAGGATGTGTTTATCTGTCCAGGAGGATCCTGGAAGAGACAGGATTGGAGGCTTTACAGAAATCCAAAAGGATCACATCAACTGGTTTCCCTTGAGCAGCCAGGTGGGAATAATGCGGGAATTGCAATAATTGCCGAGCAGGGCCGATCATTTACTGAGGTGTCCTCTGAGGTGGCTACTGCTGCTCCAGAGAGAGACCCTGCAGTGCCCCAGGGAGCCCTCTGCCCATGCAGGCTCAGCGAGGCCTCAGAGGCTTTAGGTGGTGCCCAGATGAAGGGATGAAGAGCACAGAAGGCGTGCAGCTCTATAACCCACCCTCTGGCACGGGCGTGGCTCTGATTCCCACGGCAGAAAGGCAGGAAGAGACTGGAAAAGAGGAATTTGAACAGAGAAAGGCAGCAGGAGGGACTGAGCCCTGGAATGGCCTCCACATTACACAGGGCAGGATGTGCCCACTCAGCTTGGAACAGAGATCTGTGAGCACCTATTAAAGGTAATAATGCCAGAATGGTGTGGGAAGAGGAATTGCAGTGACCCTCCAGTGTCCCTCACAGTCTGAAAATGGGCAGCCAGCAAACAGCATGATGTGAGAGCAGATCCAGACCAGATTAAACGTAATTGTTTGGTGTTTTTTCATTCAAAATATGACTAAATTGCACAACTCTTGGCCACGGTGTTCCCGGTGTCTGGAAGCATTAGTGAATTCAGGCTGTGGGTACCGAATTTCACAGAGGAAGCCCAAGAGGAGTTTTTAAGCACAAAAATGCACCAAAAGCCCTCAGGCAGGTGAGTCCTGAGTGTGGTCACTGTGAGATACACTGAGTAAAGGAGTAAACTTGTCTTTTCCTTTATAACACTGTTCTCAAGTGGACACACAGAGACGGGAAGGTGGACCTTTGTGTTAACACAGTGTGTTGACTTCAAGTCAACAAGTGTGATTCTCTCAGGTCAGGGTGGGATTGTTGGGGTCTCCTGTGCAGGGCCAGGAGCTGGACTCAGTGACCCTTGTGGGTCCCTTCCACTCAGGATATTCCATGGTTCTGATTTTGAGTCTCTGTACAGGACACACTGAGCAGAGATCCCTGCTGGAGGAGGTCACTTGACTGCACTGGCCATGAGTGTGACCACAGAGCTGCCCAGTCCCTCTGCTGTGAGTCATCACCCACCTTTGGAGGGATCTGACAGTTCTACATAAGACCCAACACATTTTAGTTGGCCAGAGCTCCTTCTACTGCTGCAGATGCTCCAAAAGCCTCCAGGTTACCCCTCTGCCTCCTGCTCTAACAGTTCTCCATCCCTTCAGAGAGGGTTATTTTTGATTCCTGCAGGATATTGCAATGGAAAGTTTTCACATTTCAGTTTTAAACTGTTTTCTTCCAGACTGCAGAGAATGTAACACAGTTTACAATAGAATATATTGTAATTGATTATACAATTTCAGAGTCAGAATCATGCTACCATGTGTCAAAATTAAATGCTTTCATTGGCTGCTTGTAATTTTCCCCTCAAGAATTACCCATGAAGAATATATAAATGTTTGGCTTCACAGTCCTATTGGGACTATATTTCAAAATCTCTAAAAATCTCTGTGCTAAAAAACAATTCTTCTCTTCTACACTGCTCTGGTTAAACCTACATGGAGCAGAGCTTTGTCCTTGGCAGGGAAAAAGGATCAGATACTGCCTTAAGCTCACTAGGGATTTAATTCTTGTTATTAATTTTGCAGAGAAGCTGTCCAGATACTACAAAGAAAGGGCAGGAGCATGAACCCCCCAAATAGATCATCAGCAAAAAGTTATTAACAGCAACATACGTTGCAGAGAGCAGAATGGCTCTGATTCATCTGGTTTTGATTCTGCCTTGTATTTATTTGAGTCTTTGACACAGGGAAAAGACAAATCAGTGAGATGTGGCTGCTCGTGCCTCGCTGTGTTGTGCCATTAGTGAGACATCAGCGTTGCTGCACAAGTGGCAGAGGTTTTTTCTCAGATGATTTTTTTTCCTGGTGACAGTCGGGTTTGTAACTGAAACAACGAGCCAGAGGAGCTCCAGTGAGTGTGATCATGTGGGAGTCACCCTTTGAGGGTCTTCACCCACTGGGGAGGGACCCTCACAGATGTGAGGACATGGCCTCAAGCTGCACCAGGGCAGGCTCAGGTTGGACATCAGGAGGAATTTCTTCATGGCAAAGGTTGTCAGGGACTGGAAGGGGCTGCTCAGGGAGGTGGTGGATTCCCCACCCTTGGAGGTGTCCAAGGAAGGACTGGACGTGGCACTCAGTGCTCTGGGCTGGGGGACAAGGTCCTGGGGGGCTTTTCCAACCTCAGTGATTCTGTGATGTCCATCAGGGTGCACAGAAGAAGTAGCTGTATTGAGTTAAAAGTAAGAAATCAATAAAAAATAGAATTAAAAGCAAGCAAATATGTCAAAATGTCCACGGGGGCAGAATCTTGCCATGAAAGCACTATTCCTTTGTATTGTTTGGTTTTGGGTTTTTTGGGGGGTGAAGTGTGGTGGTACCTGGGGGCTCACAGCAATATTTTTATATTGGACATGTAATGTATTGTGGGAGATCTTCCCACAGAGAAATGTCCATAAGGAACAACGTTCAGGCCTTAGATTCACATTCTTCTTTCTGAAAAACCTCTGTAACAAACCCTCTGTGCAGAGCCCTTCCTGAGTGATGTGTCCTCTGCTCTTGGACCAGTGGAGAGTGTTACAGCCCTTAGCGGGGCTTTAGAACTAGATGATCTTCAAGATCTCTTCCAACCTGAACCATTCTATGAGTGTGTGATGATTCTGTGATTCTTCTGTCCAGGCTTTGCACCCACGTGGTCTCAGAGCAGCTGTGGGTGCACCAAGCCCTTGTCTCTGACATTGCCTCCTGTGTCAATAATTGCTCTGTAGGTGAGCACTAATGTCTGGTGGGGAGGTTGGGTGTCTCCTCAACACATGGCAGAGCTCTGGGCTCTGCCACCTCTGCCCAGAGCAGCTTCAACCAAAGTAAGACACAGGATTAGATGCTGGAGCCTGGAATGTTGTCTCCATGGTCAGCTGGCTCTGCACCAGCACCAACAGCTGAACCTGCCTTTGGGAGGAAAAAACTCGCAGCTGAACAGGGTTTTCCATGGAAAATGGAGCAAGGGGGTTGTGTCCCACATTGCCATCCTGTTGTGCTCTCACTGTCCCAGTCACCTGAAGGTGTAAACAGGGAGCTCTGAGCACTGCCCAGGGCACCACAACACACCCAGGACATGGCTGGGGGTGTCACCCCAAGCCAGGGATCCCAAAGCAAGGACAACATGTGTGTTGGTGGCAAAGGTAAGGCCAAGTCACGGAGTAGAACAACTGTGTCCTTGCCCAGAGCTGATTCCCTGGTCCAGGACCCAACAGGATGTCACAGGATGTCACACCTCTTACTCCACAGGTCCACGGAGGGCAGGGAGGATGAGCTGGGCAGATATTCTGACATTTGAGGTTTTTTATTTTTGAGTGTGTGGATTTATTTCTTGGTATTTTTTTCCCTGTTACAGCAGCAACAGTTCATAGCAAGTTTACATGAATGATTCGTGGTTTTCAATATAATTAAACTGAACATGGAACCTTACAGCAGTATTGTGAAACCCATTAAACCATGATTGCTCTTCCAATTCCCACCTAATGATTCATTAGTTATTATCAAAACAAGTGTGGGGAGTACAGGGCTCCACTCCTCAAGTGAATCAATTTTGATGCCTTTAATTTGGTTTTTGCATGTGAGTGGAAGTTGGTCAATAGAGAGGTTTGTAAGTGGGGGTCACAGTGATGTGCCCATGGATGTTCCAAAATTGTACCTTCTCTTGAACCTTTGCAAAGTGGAAGAAAAATGTCCTTGGGTGTTTTTGTGCCTTATAGAAATGGCACAGATGTTGTGGGAAAACAGAGACTTGGGTCTCAGGGTCCTAAAGACAAAAAGATGCAACAAATAATGAGTTCTTCCAACCTCCAGGGACTGGTTCAAATCTGTATTTTGGGAATTTGAGCTTGGTCTGGATTTACAGGGAGGGCTGATGTGCTGTGAGTGCTGGTGGGGTGTGGGGGGATGGTCCCTGCTGGCCTTCAGATCAGAGCTGTGTCGTGGAATCATGGAATTGTGGAATGGTTTGGGTTGGAAGGGACCTTAAAGCTCATCTCATCCCACCCCCTGCCATGGGCAAGGACACCTCCCACTAGCCCAGGTTGCTCCAAGCCCTGTCCAACCTGGCCTTGGACACTTCCAGGGATCCAGGGGCAGCCACAGCTTCTCTGGGCAACCTGTGCCAGGGCCTCCCCACCCTCCCAGGGAAGGATTTCTTCCCCAACCTCCCATCTCTCCCTGCCCTCTGGCAGTGGGAAGCCATTCCCCCTTGTCCTGTCCCTCCATTCCTTGTCCCCAGTCCCTCTCCAGCTCTCCTGGAGCCCCTTTAGGCCCTGCAAGGGGCTCTCAGCTCTCCCTGGAGCCTCCAGTGGGAGCTGCACCCTGTGCACGTGCAGGATCTCCTTGGGGAACAGGGCTCTTCATCCATCCAGGAATCACCTGCACTTCCGTGGCGGCAACTCCTTAAAAGTGCAGAATGAGGCCATGTAATTAATAATCCCTTGCCAGGGTGATGCCCTTGCATGAACAAAAACTAATCCAGAGTATGTTTCTGCCTTCTTGCAATTTTGAATCTCCCACATGCCCTGCTGGGAACGTTTCTATGGTTACCTCCTGCAATATCAGTTTGCCAACATCAGGTCATTTCCATCTTGGAACCTCATTTCAAGGAAGTTTTTTAGCTGTGCTCAACTTCAGTCCTGAATTTTAGACTCCTGAAGAGCTGGAGGTGTAAAGCTTAGATGTGGATATGCCACTATTTTTGTAGTGCCTGTCACAACTCTGATAGAGATGCAGAACAGAGTCTCAGCAAGAGAAAGACAAAATATCAAGGGTTTCAGGTGCAGAAATTGTGGTGTCATGTGGCAGCTCTCAAAGATACTCTAGACCATAACCACAGCAAAAAAGGCTCCCAGTCATTTAATGAGGTTATCTCTGACTGCAGCTCTGGGATCTCTATCAGGAAAGGGAGAAGTACAACTATTTTAGGAATAATACTGAATTGTTGTAAGGCTGATTATCTGCAGCCAGTCAGTGTGTGGTCCTATGAGGACATGACACTTGGAGATGTGACAGGGATCAGATGGAGAGTGGATCCCTTCTCAGTATCCTCTGATGATGGGGACAAGTGGGAATTTTGCTGCTTCCTGGGTTACTGAGAAAGACTGAGAGAATTGGGATTGTTCAGCCTGGAGAACAGAAGCTTTGGGGTGACCTAACTGTGGCCTTCCAGTGCCTGAAGGGAGCTCACAAGAAAGGTGGAGAGGGACTATCTGCAAGGGACTGGAGGGACAGGACAAGGGGGAATGGCTTCAGACTCTCAGAGGGCAGGGATAGACAGGAGACTGGGAAGAAATTCCTCCCTGTGAGGGTGGGGAGGCCCTGGCCCAGGTTGCCCAGAGAAGCTGTGCCTGCCCCTGGATCCCTGGAAGTGTCCAAGGCTGGGTTGGACGGGGCTTGGAGCAACCTGGGCTAGTGGAAGGTGTCCCTGCCCATGGCAGGGGGTGGGACTGGATGAGCTTTAAGGTCCTTCCAACCCAAACCATTCCATCATTTCCTGAATCAGCAGCTAATCCTAAAAGCACATTTCCTAAGCCCAAACCTTTCCTGACTGGAGTTTTCCTGCACGTGCAGTGCTGGGATCTGTCCCTGGGAGGGCAGGTTCTGTCCCTGAGCTGTGTCACAAGGACACCGTGAACAGAGAAAGGATGTGACACCTCGTTGGCAGCTCTAAGCACAACAATCACTTCTTATTCCTCCCAAACCAGGGGGGTCATGTTGCTGATAGTCACAAAAATGAGCTTTTTCGAGTCAGCAGCTTTGCCTGATCTGTCAAAAATGCCACAACTTGCTTGTAAATATTCCAAACACCACAAGGCTTTGTTTCCAAAGCCAATTACGGGGGCTGAGTGACAGTAAAGTACCTACTTACACAGCACCTGAAACACCTGGCCACTTAAAAGCAACAAAGGGAATGGTTTGGGACATCCCAAACCTCACAGTGCCCACACAACAACCAAAATTATTCTTATTAAGCATAAAATTTTACCACAGTACAAGGACCCTCATTTCTGACCCAAATGGAATTGTTCCACCCACAAATTCAAAATGCAAGCACAACACAAAGTCATTTTACAACAGGGACATAAAAATTATAGTTGTGTAGTTTTGTGACATATCCACGTAGCAGTTCCTGGTTCCAGTGCAAATCAACATAAAACATGAAGTTTGAGGCACAGAACAGATTTTTGAATATGGTTAAAGAAAATTCTGAGGGACATTACAGCTACATCTGAAACTCAGTGTTTTAAAACACCTTCAGCAAAATGAAAGAGCAAAATTTTAGAGGAGAAAGAGTAAATAATGGAGTAAATAAACATTTAATGCATCCCCAGAGGTGTCCCTGGGTGTAAGGCTGACTAATGCTCTCAGGGACAGGGTGGGATTGTTGGGGTGTCTTGTGCAGGGCCTGGAGTCAGACTGATGAACCTGTGGGTCCCTTCCCACTCAGGATATTCCATGATTCTATGATAACCATGTTGCTAAAGGCATAAATTCTTGTTTTACCGAGATATTCCTAAGTGACTTAGGAATTCCTAGGAAGCCCACAGGACCAAGAAGGGAGATCTCCAGAGAAGATGCCGAAGGAGGAGTTACCAGGCCTGATCCTCTATTACCAAAGGAAAAGAGGGCAAGTGCTGGGCTGAAGTTGTAAAGAGAGATACAGAACCTTATAAAGCTTTAGACTGGATATTGGGAAGGAATTGTTGGCTGTGAGGGTGGGGAGGCCCTGGCACAGGTTGCCCAGAGAAGCTGTGGCTGCCCCTGGATCCCTGGAAGTGTCCAAGGCCAGGTTGGACGGGGCTTGGAGCAACCTGGGCTGGTGGAAGGTGTCCCTGCCCATGGCAGGGGTGGCACTGGATGAGCTTTGAGGTCCCTTCCCACCCACACCAGTCCATGATTCTGTGATTTACAAAAATTTTACTAAGTCCCTTTCTAGAATTGAGGTGAAGGCTGAAGCACCCATGGGCTCCCTTTGCAGTCCAGGAGCAAACAGACACTGCAAAAAACTCTTTCCAAGCACAGCCTGGATGTGTTGAAGAGCATCCCAGCACGGAGTCAGCAGGAAGTTCGATGGTCTGAGCATGGAATCCCAGGATCCCAGAACATGCTGAGTTGGGAGGGACCCACAAGGATCATCAATCCAACCCCTGGCCCTGCACAGGCCCAGCCCCAACAATCCCACCCTGTCCCTCAGAGCGTTGTCACAACCCTCCTGGAGCTCTGGCAGCCTTGGGGCTGTGCCCACTGCCCTGGGGAGCCTGGGCAGTGCCCAACCAGCCTCTGGGGGAAGAACCTTTGGCTGAGATCCAACCTGAGCCTGCCCTGACACAGCTCCAGCCATTCCCTGGCTGCTGTCCCTGGTCCCCATGGAGAAGAAGATGGGGATCCTGCAAGTGCAGAGGAAGGGGGGCAGTTCTTAATAATGAAGTGAAAAATGGAATCAAATCCCAAGGAGATGTGGGGATGTTGTGGAACCTCACAGAGTCCCGTGGGGTTGGTGTGAGCAAGGTTCAGGGAGTACAGGTGCTGCCCAGGGCTCTGTCTGCAGATGTGCTGCCTGGTGTTGCCACATCTGGAGGAAATTGTGGGATGGGGCAGAAGGAGGGATCTGAAACACTCTGGTTGCTGCAAAAAGGAAGAAAAGCAAACAAATCAGCTTGTTGGTAAGTTCAATTGGAGGTCAGTGAGTGAAAAGTCAAGTTTGGGGTGCTCTGCTTTGTAAAGGGTGAGCATGGACCTTCAGGGTGATGGGGGAGTTAAGAAAAGCAGGACATTTCTCCCTTGTGCAGGAGAAGGAGAGCAGTGGGTCCTCCCTGGCATGGATGTGGAGCCATGTGAGCTCCATCTGTGGGGTGGCAGGTGGGGCTGATGTTTGGGGTGGGGGTGAATTCCTCAAGAGCCTCCTGGTGCTCCCAGGAGCGATGCCTGGGCAGCCCCTGAGCCTGGGCAGTGCAGGGCACAGGCTGGGCAGGGCTGACCATGCCCGGGGGATCAGAGCCCTGAGTCCCCACTGGGTCTGAGCACCAGCTCTGATGTGTGAACAGATCCTCACCATGGGCTGATTGGAACCTCCCCCCACGCTGAGACGAGCTCATCAGGTGGTCTGAGCACACTCCAAGGCACCGAATTACACAGCCAAGGCTGTAATTGCCTTGTTATCCAATTAGCAAACCCCAAATGATTTCTCTGTGTCACAGACAAATCCTCGCCTGTATCCTCCTCCTCCTGTTCCCATCACAGCAAGGCTCTGGCAGGGCTTGGGATGCTCTGCCTGGAGCTGGCACTGGCACAGAAGGATTCTGGGCATGGTGTGGTGGGCACGTGCCCTGCTCTGGTGAGAGCTCAGTGGGTGTTTTCAGGGACACAAGACACTGAGCTTTGGAGTGAATCCAGAGGAGGCCCCGGAGATGCTGCCAGGGCTGGAGCCCCTCTGCTCTGGAGCCAGGCTGGGAGAGCTGGGGGGGTTCACCTGGAGAAGAGAAGGCTCCAGGGAGAGCTGAGAGCCCCTTGCAGGGCCTAAAGGGGCTCCACGAGAGCTGGAGAGGGACTGGGGACAAGGGATGGAGGGACAGGACACAGGGAATGGCTTCCCACTGCCAGAGGCAGGGATAGATGGAATATTGGAGAAGAAATCCTTCCCTGTGAGGGTGGGGAGGCCCTGGCCCAGGTTGCCCAGAGAAGCTATGGCTGCCCCTGGATCCCTGGAAGTGTCCAAGGCCAGGCTGGACGGGGCTTGGAGCAACCTGGGCTGGTGGAAGGTGTCCCTGCCCATGGCAGGAGGTGGGATGAGATGAGCTTTGAGGTCCCTTCCCACCCAAACCATTCCATGATTCCATGACTTTATGAAAGGAAGAAGAGGCAATGGCCCCTTTCCCTGCTCGTAGAGACAACAAAACCAAAATACAAATCAAAATAAATCTTTCAGCACGACATGATCTGTGATTCAAGTGCACTGCCCTCTGTCCTGTGAGGTGCTGTGGGACTCTGGGATGGACACCCCCCCTCATCCCCGGGATCCCTGAGCCCCCTCCAGCACAGTGCAGTGCTCAGGGACTGGCTCAGGGACAAGGTCTGTGGTGGGTGGTGGCCACTGCCACCCTGCCAGGAGGTACAGATGCCCCAGAGCCCTCTGCTCCCCAGACCCACTGCCTGGGCCCTGCCCCTCTGCTCAGACTCTCCTGCTCCCCCCCCACACAAATGCCCTGCCCGGACCCACCTCGGCTTCCTTCCTCTGGGGCATCCTCAGACAGGGCAGGAGCAAAACGAATCTGTGCTGCTATCCCAGGGCTTGGTGCCAAAGGACATCCTGTGGGAAGTGTGTCCCTGGGCCCCCTTTCCTTGAGCTTCCATCACCTGTGCAGTGCTGCATCCTGACGTGTTAAACCCCCGAGCTCAGAGAGGGCTTGTTTGGGATGAAGATAACTGGGGAGGAGACCACTTGTATTGTCAGAGGGTCCCCACAGGGCACCTCTGCTCTCTCCCTGCTCTCATTCCCACAGGAACATTACCTTTCCCTAAGGTAAAGTGTTACCAACCAATGTTAAAAATCCAAACATGTCCCTGGGCACGTTTTTTGCAACCACAACCCTCTTTCCCATCAGCTCCTTAAGCCCTAAAAAAACTGGATAATCCACAAGGAGATTTCTTTTATGACTAATTATTCCACACACAGTTATGATTGTGTTTATGGCCTTCTTAGGGGTGTGTTCCCTTCCCATCACAGCTGGGAAAGGACACGTTTGTGTGAAATAAAGAGTAGAAGTGGGACAGGGCTGTTCACAGGCATCAGCCACACAGACATTGCTCTGCCTCAGGACTCAGGGGAGATTTAAGGCAATTCCCTGCTTTTGATGCTGCCAGACAACATTGGGAAGGCTTTTTCTCTTTTTTCCCTAATCTGTGAGACGGTGAGAAGCCATTAGGTGGTGCACAAAAGCAAGGAGGACACAGGATTAGAATCTGTCTGTGCTGGCAGAGGCTCTGCCTCGGCTCTGGGAGGGAGAGCACAAAGCCATGTCTGTGGCAGGGGGAACACAGCCAAAGGTTCATCCCAAGCGTTTGTACCAGAAGGTGATTTGATTCCCACAAGATCTTCCTTCCCATTAGTGCTTCATTTGCCATTTTGTGTCACTAACAAGTGCCTGAAACTGGGAAAAAAACCCCTTCTGCAGATCTATTTAATAAGGGCACAAATGGCATTACAAGATAATTCTTTCATATGTGAAAATTAAATCTGATTGAGAATTTATGCCATTGAATCACTTCTTTATTTAGATGTTCCAAGCACCTCTCCATAACAGAGAGGAAAATAAAAATACAGGGATAATCCCACAGGATCAAGCCAATATTAATCCCTCAGCCTCTTGCTGGAGACAGGCTCTGAAAGGGTTTTCCTTTTCTCAAGGATTCTGACTCTGTTTGATCCCCATTTTGTGAGAGGCAAACGTTCAGTATTTCTATTAAATCGGTGTTATTAAACCACAACCCCTCTGTTGTGAAGCTCAGCCCTGGAACTACACAATGAGCTTTGGTTTCCTCCTCTGGCCGTGGGGGAGCAGGGACAGCTCTGAGGAGTGAAATGCAAAGTTTTTAACTAGAGGGCTTCTCTCTTTGCCTGGCATTGCCACAGCTGAAGGAGAAGGAGAGAGCTGCAGGCTCCACACCAGACTCTGTGTCTATAGGAACGCAGCCCTTTTGCTTATTTCCTCTAAAATGGAATTAAATATGATTAATTCTATTTTTTTATTATTATTCCCGCACTGATGCCACTTCATTATCCCACCTAGGTAGGCAAGCAGCCCATTCCAGAGAAGGAGGAAGAGAAAGGCTCAGCAAAGAAGTTTTAAATGACACCTGTAGGCAAATTGCAATTTTCCCCTCCAAGTGCTAATCTTTTTTTATTGCTGTACTGGCACTGTGCTTGTTGTTCACAGCAAATACTGCTATGTTTATTTAAAAACCAAGCATCTAAAACCCTGAAGTGCTTCTGGTAAAAAAAGCAAACCAACGAACCAAATATTTTATTCATTCAGAAATGTTTCCTGGGAGCCTCAGAGAGCCTGTGATTAAGATGCTGCTCCTCGTGGCTGCAGGGTTTGCTGCCCCCTCATGCTTCCTGCAGCACCTTCAGCACAGGTCCCTGAATTCAAGACTCCTTTAAAAGAGGGAGATAAAGCCTGGAGAGATTTGCTGTCAGCCCAGCAAGAACCATCCAGCAGATACTTCATAATTCTGCAGAGCCAAGGTCCCATTAAGGACTGAGGTGGTGGCAGCAGAATCCAGGTTGGAGGGTCCTCAGGAGCTCTCCAGACTGACCTCCTGCTCAGAGCAGGAGGAGCCTGAGGTTGCTCAGGGCTTTTATTCAATCTGACCTTGAAAGCTCCGAGGCTGGAGGCTGCCCAGCCTCACAGAGCCCTGCCTTGCACAGGCACACACGAGGGTTGATGTCTTAATGCAGAGCTGGCACTGGGGTTTCCTTTCTGCCTTCACTGGCCACGTTAGCACAGAGCCCTGGGAGGAGGCAGGTCCTGCTTGAAAGCTTTGCTCTCTTAAAGGCTCCACAAAGACCTGAAATAATCAGGCTCTGTATAAATGGCTCTTAATTCAATTACTTCTTATAATTGATTTAATTAAGAGCACAGACTAGATGGGATTACTGCTCTCACAAGGAAGATTTTGGACTCATAGCAGTGTCAGCACTTCTTTTTGAGCTTTTTCCTCTGCATCCCCTTTCACTGTCAGGGGACAGAAACTGGAATTCCAGAATGGAAACAACCTGGTCCCTGCCCAGGGCCTAATGCAGGAAAACCCATCCATGTGGTTTTCCTGTTGAGGGCACAGAAACGTTGGTGGTGCTCAGCCCAAAACACCTTTGCACTCCTTATTGCCCCGAGATCAGGGGAGAGAAATCCCCCATCACCATCCCTGCAGATCCTCCTGATGCCTCAGTGGCACAGCAGGAGCTGAAGGTCTCACTGAGGTTTGTGGGCAGCCTCTCTGGGTCAGGAGAGAGGTGACTGAGTGGCACCACCCCAGAACATCCCCTTGACCATCACCCAGGGGCTGCCATGAGCTGTGGGCACCCAGAAACCCCCCAAACCCTGGGCTTATCCTATGCAGGGCAGGGGGGGATTCTCTCCCTCTGCCCTGCCCAGGTGAGACCCCACCTGCAGAGGTGACAGGGGACAGAGGAAGCTTTGCTGGTAACTCTGGAGGAAAAGCTGAGCTGAGTTCACCTACAGCCTGGAATTTAAAGTCCTGCAGCCACAAGAGCCACCTCAGTCCCTCCCAGCAGCAAAGCCAGGCTTTTCCTGCCCACTCTCAGGGTTGAGCTCTCAGGCAAAGGATTCTTCTCACAGTTGTTGACAAAGCAATTCTCCCCTGCAGAGGGACCCGGGTGGGATCTGCTGTGTCAGCAGATCATCCCCCTCAGCTCCATCTGAGCTCCCAGGAGGTGACAGGGAGCCACTGCTCCCTCCATCCTGCAAAGCCCTGCAAGGAATAAATATCCTGTGGCCAACAGGCTGAGGGAGGTGATTCTGCCCCTCTGCCCCCTCAGCTGAGACCCCCCTGCAGAGCTGCTCCAGCCCTGGGAACAGCACAGGGAGGACGTGGAGCTGCTGGAGAGAGTCCAGAGGAGGCCCCGGAGATGCTGCCAGGGCTGGAGCCCCTCTGCTCTGGAGCCAGGCTGGGAGAGCTGGGGGGGTTCCCCTGGAGAAGAGAAGGCTCCAGGGAGAGCTGAGAGCCCCTTGCAGGGCCTAAAGGGGCTCCAGGAGAGCTGGAGAGGGACAGGGGACAAGGGATGGAGGGACAGGACACAGGGAATGGCTTCCCACTGCCAGAGGGAAGGGATAGATGGGATACTGGGGAAGGAATTGTTCCCTGTGAGGGTGGTGAGGCCCTGGCCCAGGTTGCCCAGAGAAGCTGTGGCTGCCCCTGGATCCCTGGAAGTGTCCAAGGCCAGGTTGGACGGGGCTTGGAACAATCTGGGCTAGTGGAAGGTGTCCCTGCCCATGGCACGGGTGGGATTACATGTCCTTTAAAGGTCCCTCCCACCTTCTACCTCTCCTGGCCATCATCTTCCTGGATACTGAGGCAGTTTGGCTCCCTGCCTTCTTAGATCCAAGCCTCCTAATACATTTTCCCCCAAGGAGAACAAAGTGTTTTAGAGCTCAGGGGGTCACAACTTTTGAGCCTTCATCCCTTTGCTTTCCCCTGAATGGAGGAGTCATTATAAAACCCAGCTCCTGACAGCTCATCCTGGCAAAACAGGGGAGGGTTTGGTTTAATTGCAGTTGTTAATTAATTTTATCACTGCAGAATCTTCAGCCTGATGGGAAAAGTGAAATTACATTTAATGGATGGCTCCCTTCCCTCAGCACCTGGTGGACAGTTCAGCAGGGTGAGGCTCTCACACTCCTGTCCTTGGTCAGAACTTCCTGCCACCCTCCCCAGTTCTTCCCTGGAAACCCCTCCAAGCTGGGCAAGCTCAGGCTGTCAAGGGATCCTCTTTCCCCTGCCCTCCTTGCTCTGGCCTCTGCCTTGGCATCAGAAGGCAGGTAGTGAACCAAGCCTGTGGGGAAAGGTGTTTGGCAGAGCAGCTGTGCAGTGGGATGAAGGCTGAAAGCTCCTCCAGGAGCACCCTTGGAAGGTTCCCTTCCCTTCCTGGCTGTGAAAGGAAGGAGAGGTGGGTTCAAGCTCTGCTTCTTTGTGGGTGATAAAACTGAACAGCTGGTGCTGCTCATGGGAGGCTTCATCCTTCATCCTCCTGGTGAGTGAAGGCACCACCTTCCCAGGAGAGGGGAAATCTTGGTTCTCAAGTAACCATCAGACAAAAGTCCCCTTCATGCAGGGAGTGGTGTGGGGGAACTCCTGGAGCAGAGGAGACTGAGGGGAGAGCTCAGTGCAGTTCCAAGTGCCTGGGCAGGGGCAGAGGAGGGGCAGGGACTGAGCTCTGCTCTGGGGGGACCAGGGACAGCAGCCAGGGAATGGCTGGAGCTGTGTCAGGGCAGGCTCAGGTTGGATCTCAGGCAAAGGTTCTTCCCCCAGAGGCTGGTTGGGCACTGCCCAGGCTCCCCAGGGCAGTGGGCACAGCCCCAAGGCTGCCAGAGCTGCAGGAGGGTTTGGATGATGCTCTGGGGCACAGGGGGTGACTCTTGGGGCTGGGCCTGTGCAGGGCCAGGGTTGGACTGGATGATCCTTGTGGGTCCCTTCCAGCTCAGCATATCCTGGGATTCTGTGATCCTGTGAACTTGAGATCCTGCAGGAATGACTCTCCATCCCAACCTGTGTCTGTGCATGCAGATGTGCGACCAAACCGTGGGGAGGATAATTTGGTCATCCTTGTTGTCCCCCACAGTCCCCTTGGCTTCCTGTTCTCTTCCCACCAGCCCAGTCCTTGTTTTTCCTCTTCACTGTGACAATGCCAAGGTTTTCCAGCCACTGTTTCTGTTCCCTCATAATTAGTTCTGTTACCCTCTGCTCCTCCTTCTGGCTCCAGCAGACCCCTCCTTGCAACATCCCCTATTTCCCATCAATCCTTATTTACTAGAAATGCACGCATTTATTGCTTTTTATCTTGTTTAATCTATCAGGTCTCACAGTCCCTATTCATTGTTGCTGCTTCCCTTCTAACTCCCACCCATTTATCTTCCTCTGCTGTTGCATCTGCTCGAGCACAATTTGATTATCTCCATCCAGTCCTTGTGCCAACCCCGTGCTCTGTGCTGGGACTCAGCTCTGTGAACAGTTGGTCTCCCAAAATCATCATTACCTGAGTTATGGTGGAGACAGGAAGAGATTCCCTCCATGGATCTGGTGTCCTCCCTTCCCTATTTAGGAGGCAAATGGGGTTAAGGTTTAATGGATTGTTTGTCTTTGAGGTCTAAAAAAAACCCAGATATTTTGTTTCTCAGCTCCACACACCCAACTAACAAACAGCCCTGAAAGGTCCATGTGAACTGGTGTCTCCAGCAGTAACTCCAGGAAAATCTTTAGGGAAAGTTATAAGAAAAGTCAGACGTAGAAAATGAATTCCCAAAATAAATTCCTCTGCAGTTATTCCTTTGCATCCTGAGGGAACTTCACTGCACTTGCCCTTGGGGAGCTCTTGGCTGTGGTCAGTTCTTGCTCTGATTTAGAAGTGGCTTCTCTCTCTCTGCCAGGTTTCAGGAGCCCCAGTTTGCTGCCCCAGAGCTGCTGTCAGTGCTCTTGGGGCCTCAGGGGCAGAGCCCCGTCCTGCACATCCAGTGTGAGTGTGACCCCACCAGATCAGCTCTTCCTCAAGGGAGCTCTGGGAGAAACTTCTCTGCTGAGGGGCTGTCCAGGGCCAAGCAGGACTCAGTTCTGAGCACGTGAACAAGCTGCTCTTTCCTCAGACATCCCTGCCTTTCTCACCAAAGGCAGAGCACAAAGCAGTGCCAGGAAAGGCTCCTGGTGGTGCCAGTTGTCCCTGAGTCAGCAGTGCCCTGGCAGCCAGGAGGGACATCCCTGTCCTGGGGCACCAGGGAGGGGATTGTCCCTCTCTGCTCTGCTCTGGGGCGACCTCACCTCAACATTGGGGCAGTCTGGGGGGACACAATGGAAGGAAGGGATTGAGCCATTGGAGAGTGTCCAAAGGAGGGACACAGAGATGGGGAAGGGCCTTGATTTGAAGGCGTGTGAGGACACTGAGGGCACTTGGTGTGTTCAGCTGGAGCAGAGGAGACTGAGGGGAGAGCTCAGTGCAGTTCCAACTGCCTGGGCAGGGGCAGAGGAGGGGCAGGGACTGAGCTCTGCTCTGGGGGGACCAGGGACAGCAGCCAGGGAATGGCTGGAGCTGTGTCAGGGCAGGCTCAGGTTGGATCTCAGGCAAAGGTTCTTCCCCCAGAGGCTGGTTGGGCACTGCCCAGGCTCCCCAGGGCAGTGGGCACAGCCCCAAGGCTGCCAGAGCTGCAGGAGGGTTTGGCTGATCCTCTGGGGCACAGGGGGTGACTCTTGGGGCTGGGCCTGTGCAGGGCCAGGATGATCCTTGTGGGTCCCTTCTGACTTGGAATATCCTGTGATTCTGTAATTCTGTGACTGGAAGTGGGGCCATGACTCTTCTGTGGGAAAAAAAGGAATCATGAGGCACCTGGGACTCAGGGAAAAATCATGGCCTTCTTTCTGAGCTACAGATGGTCCTCAGTGGAAAGAGAGATCAGAAATGCATCTGCAAGGACTGGCACAGGCTTTGGAACTGCACCACTCTGGTTCCAGGCCCTCAGCTGAGGCCCCTTCTGCATCCTCCTCTGTAGCACAGAGTGAGGACATCACTGTGCACACACTGATGTGTCCAAAGCCATAGCAAATGTCTGACAGTGAGTCAGGTGCCAGCCTGGCCTTTTGACCAGCTTTGCCCTCCCAGGTGGTTTGTTCAGGGTCCGTGGCTGCTCTTCTGACTCCTGCCAGGTCATGGTGGAAAAGACACAAAGCTATTCCATCATGTAATGAGCCCCTAATGGATGGAATGTTTGTGTGATGCAGATGGATATCAGGTCACAGCTCTGGGGGCAAAGGCAAAGGAACCAAGAACTTCTGCTCAGAGGAGCTGGGCTGGGACAGGGGAGAGCTGCTGGAGCATTGCTGGCTGTGGCCCACAGCCATGGCAGAGGTGAGGGGTGGATGTGTGATATCCCCCTGCAGCTCTCCTGTGCTCGGGCTGCGCGTTGGACTCATCCCCAGGAATTCCCTAGACTTAGTTCTGCTGAACTGGAAGGCTCTGGGATACACTGGGGGGAGCCAGTGCCATCCTGAAGGGGCCTTGGATCCCTTGCAGACCTCTTCTCTCCTGGACCACTGACATGCAGCCACTTGTGCTGTGGGGTTTGGCTGCCAGCCAACAGCTCCCAACGAGCACATGGAGATGGGAGATGGGAGAGCAGATGAAGAAAAATCATGTGTTGGATTGGAGTTAAGGAGAGGGAGGGCCATGCTCGGATCCTGTCAGCAAATGGTTGGGCAGGAAGCTCTGAAATGGGATGTCTAATTAGGGGAACCCTCTTGGAGATGTCAGAGTGATGGATGGCAGGCTCTGTGCTGCACATCACTGCAAATCCAACCATAATCTGCTCCTTCGGTGCCCAGAGGAAACATCATTCTAAAAAATCCTTATTCCTGAGTGACTGTAACTTCTGCCAAGTCTCTCTGCTCCAAGTCCTCCACAAAACTGCCTCCCTTGCTGCTATTGGGGTGCACCCTCCACCTCCTGCCCTGGTGCTCCCCTTTCCATGGGACACAGTGCCCTTGGAGGCTGTGAACTGGAACACAGAGCAGCTCCTCTCCCTTTCCCAGACTCAGAAAGTAGGTCAGACTCAGAAAGTGAGAGATCATCGTGTTTCCTTTCATCTTGATGGCCGTGCACAGCACTGGGGGATAGAGGAAAAGCAAACACCATCCTTCTCTTTCTCTTCCAGGAGCAGGGCAGGTGGAGTTTAGAAGGAAAAATACAGTAGGACAATAATTAGGTGGCTTGTATTTCACTGCTTTGTGGTCACCATGGACTTCAAAGTTTGGTGATCTCCTCAGGGAGGCAGCTCAGTGCTGGCAAAGGGAAAAGATGAAAGTCATGGAGTGAAGGAGAGCAGAGACTTCACTGCACAGTGAGGCAGTTTTGGGCACCACAACATAAGAAAGACACGAAGCCATTAGAGAGTGTCCAAAGGAGGGCAAAGAGATGGGGAAGGACCTTGATTTGAAGGCGTGTGAGGACACTGAGGGCACTTGGTGTGTTCAACTGGAGCAGAGGAGACTGAGGGGAGAGCTCAGTGCAGTTCCAAGTGCCTGGGCAGGGGCAGAGGAGGGGCAGGGACTGAGCTCTGCTCTGGGGGGACCAGGGACAGCAGCCAGGGAATGGCTGGAGCTGTGTCAGGGCAGGCTCAGGTTGGATCTCAGGCAAAGGTTCTTCCCCCAGAGGCTGGTTGGGCACTGCCCAGGCTCCCCAGGGCAGTGGGCACAGCCCCAAGGCTGCCAGAGCTGCAGGAGGGTTTGGATGATGCTCTGGGGCACAGGGGGTGACTCTTGGGGCTGGGCCTGTGCAGGGCCAGGGTTGGACTGGATGATCCTTGTGGGTCCCTTCAAACTCAGCATGTTCTGTGATTCTGTGATGGTAAATGTGGCCCTCGAGGCTCCAGGTCACCTCCAGCACAGTCCCTTCCACCCAGGACACCAACAGCACCAGGCAGGTTCCTCCTTCCCTGAGCCCCTGAGAAGAGGTCACTGCAGAGGAGAAGTTCCCCCATCTGGTACAGGAGAAACCTCAGGGGTGTGAAGTGATCCTTTGAAGTTCACTTGGATTTTGGATTTGGGGTAAAATACATTTTAAGTTATAAACAAGTGCACTGAGAGCAGGAGGCAGCTGAGAGCAAACTCCTGGCCCTGTCCAGGCTGAAGGGTCCAGGTTGGCAGCACCACCTGCAGCCCAGCAGGGACAGATGCTGAAGGAGATGCTGGAAAAACCTGTCTTGTCCTGTTGGGTAGGGATGTGGTGCTTCTAGGAGTGGAAGTGACCCAGAAATCAGGCCTGGAGCAATCCTCACCCCCTGCACCTCATGGAATGGGATACCAGGGTCAGGTGTGATGGGCTTTGCTGAGTCCACAGCGTATCACAGAGTCAGGGAATGGTTTGGGTGGGAAGGATCATCCTGTTCCACCCCTGCCATGGGCAGGGACACCTCCCACTAGCCCAGGATGCTCCAAGCCCCGTCCAACCCGGCCTTGGACACTTCCAGGGATCCAGGGGCAGCCACAGCTCCTCTGGGCAACCTGTACCAGGGCCTTCCCACCCTCACAGCCAACAATTCCTTCCCAGTCTCCCGTCTATCCCTGCCCTCTGGCAGTGGGAAGCCATTCCCTGTGTCCTATCCTTCCAGGCTCTTGTTCCAAGTCCCTCTCCAGCTCATCCCTGGGGCAGTGGTGACAACAGGTACCACCTTGTCAAGGACATTCCTGAGTCACTGACTCTGGAGCAGAAGGATCTCTGGTCTGGGAGGCTCTCCTGGAAGACTTTGTCTCCTTGTTGGGGTGTTCCCATCCCACCCTGCTCCTGCTGAGCCGTGCTCTGAGAGGACACAGGAAGGGATGATTAATGACTATAATAAATATGTTAATCTACAGCAATGAAATTTTCCTAATTAAGAATCATCTTCTGGGGCTTTTGCTTCTCCTTTCCCAAGTTGTTGTGTGTGCACAGAGCATCTCCATCCACTCTGGAATGATGAACAGTGGCACCAGTGGTGTCAATCACACCCCATTCATCCCAATTCAACAAAGGAGAATTATTCCCAGCTCCTTCTTCTCAGCAGAAAGGATGAATGTGCTCCTGCACCAGTGACTCCTTTCTCCTTGCAACAGCATTGACTGTGCTGGAGAAAAGCAGGATTTAGGCTAATGAAAGGATTAGAATAATCTCTGTGTAACCCAGGGCTCTGTGGCTGCTCAGATCCCAAATGCAGAGCCAGGCACAGCCACAGCCCCTCTGGGAACCTCCCCCACCCCAATCCAGCCCCTTCTCTGGGCGCCACGTCCCTGTCCAGGACAGGAGCTGGATCAACAAAGCCCCTGTGCTTGGCAGGGATGTCCCCAGGGCCCTTCAGTCCTGATCCTGCTCAGCTCTCCATCCATGGAGTGCCCATGGATTTGGATCCACGCAGTGCAGGCTCCTGCCCACGTGGCAGAGAGCTCAGGTCATTCCCTCCTGCCAGTGGAGGATCCTGAGGGTTTGCTCAACACTTCCCACTCCCACCCACAGACCTGGAGGGACAATAGGAAGGTCCTGGATTTGAAGGCAGATGGGACAAGTAAGGGTGGTTTTAAACCAACAGAGGTGAGATTTAGATGGGAGATTGGGAAGGAATTGTTCCCTGTGAGGGTGGGGAGGCCCTGGCACAGGTTGCCCAGAGAAGCTGTGGCTGCCCCTGGATCCCTGGGAGTGTCCAAGGCCAGGTTGGAGCAACCTGGGCTGGTGGGGGGTGTCCCTGCCCATGGCAGGAAATGAGATGGGCTTTAAGGTCCCTTCCAAGACAAATCATTCCATGGTTCCATGAGATGCCCATGACTGGCTAGAGGGACCTTTTCCTGATGGTCAGGCCAGACAGTCCCCCCTGGTGCCTCCTGCACAGAGCCCATCGCTCCCAGGCTGGAGTGCTCCTTGCACAACAAGTGCTGGGATTGAGTTCATTCCAGGGATGGACTCCAGGGGTTCACCCTGTGAGTCCTGCAGTGTCCATCCCACCCAGGTGTATCTCCTGCAGCTTCCAGCTCGTGGGTGGCTGCAGTGACACGTCTGGCTCTGGGCAGAAATGGCTTTGCTGGTGGTTCCCCAGGAGCTGCAGCCACATCATTCCCTGTTCTCACAGAAAGGCCAGTCTGGATTGGCAGAGCCCTCTTTGTTTTCTGTGAAGGTGCCAAAGCTCCTCCAGCAGCTGAAGCTCCTTGACCGGGTCTGTCTCACTTGGCTGCTCAGAGAGAACATTCCAACCTGATCCCAGTGCCTTTCCTCTGCCTAAAAACCACAGATCACATTCTGATCTTTTGCTGAAAGGTGTATTTTCTGATCCTCTAATAACTTGTGCAGGTCACTCCTCAATTCTTGGATGCTTCTGAAATAGGACTTTGGAACAGGGCTTTATATCACAGTCACTGTCACATGGGACTGACGTGGATAAATTGGAGGGTGATGGAGGGGTGGAAGGGATATTTATGGCACGGAAAAGAAGGCTCTGTTGGATCAAAGGAGAAGAGTCTGCTCACTGTTGCTCTTTCTTCTTGAATGCTGGACCACCTTTCTTGCTTTGAGGCCAGAACTACCAAGGTAAAAGCCTCTCACAGATGATTTCAACCTGAAAAAGAAAAAAATTCTATGCCTTTCCCTTTTTTCCTTCCTCTCTTTTGAACATATTTTCTACCGGAAGCCCCCAGATTCCCAAATTAAAAATAACCAGAATTTCAAAACAACAAATGTTCTGGGATGAAAAATGTGACATCACTTTTGTGAAGTCTTAGGTAAGGGCATAAGTGGCTGACTGGAAAGATGCACGAGATTAAACTCTCAAGAACAGGAACCAAGAAAAAATGATTGGAAGTGAAAAGATGAAAGACAAGGAGAGAAATCTCATTGAAAATAAAAATTCTGTCTGTGTTAGGAATGTTGTGAATGTGGTTATAATCAAGTAAGAAAACCTGCTTTCTAAAGTGGACGAGTTTAATGAAAAGTCAGAATTAAAATTAGATCTTGGGATCAGAGCTCAGCATGGCTTGGAGGTGCCTTTCTGATTAACTTTCATTCCCAGCAGAAATTATTGCCAAATTTTCTGGAAGGAGATGTATTTCCAGCTCCCTGATTACTTCACATTTGTAAAGCTGCTGTTAAGCTGCATTTCCTATCAGAAGAAATCACTTCTGACAAACAATGAAGCAGCCCATTAATTAGTTGTCTGTAATTCTCTTAAGCTTGTTGCTGTAATTAATGTCTAACTTTGTGAACCATCCTTAAACTGGAATTGTTCCATGTTTAATGGCTGAAATGTCCCATTACACGGAGTTAATGCAACTGTCTGGGAATGGCAAATAGAGACCACGAGCCCTTCCTTTAAGGGGCATATAAATAAACTTAATAGAACACACACAGGCTGAACTGTGCATGGAATAATGTCAACAGCATTAAAACCAGCCTTTCATAGGCTTGTGTGAACATTAATTGTTGGGCTTAATGGCTAATTACAGGGCCAGACACATTCCTGCTCATCATTCCTGGACCTGAGCAGGTCCAGCTGCTCCTCCCTTCACCCCCCTGCTGAGGGAACAGGATCAGCACCATCCCCCCAAACCCAGTGGGGCACAGAGGGGGCTCCCAAAGCCTCAGAGGGACTTGGGCTGTGGGACAGATCCTGCTCTGCCAGGCCTGGCTTAGAGCATCTCTTCCTAAACCCAGCCCCAGTCCTCTTCCAGCCAGGGAGCATCTTCCCCTGGATCAGAGTGGTGGGAATGGCTTCCCACTGCCAGAGGGCAGGGTTAGATGGGATACTGAGAAGGAATTGTTGGCTGTGAGGGTGGGGAGGCCCTGGTACAGGTTGCCCAGAGAAGCTGTGGCTGCCCCTGGATCCCTGGAAGTGTCCAAGGCCAGGCTGGAGCCACCTGGGCTGCTGGAAGGTGTCCCTGCCCGTGGCAGGGGTGGAGTGAGATGGGCTTTAAGTTCCCTTCCCACCCAAACCATTCCATGATTCTGTGGCTCTGTGATCTTGCCATGCAGGTGTTGAGAGATTTCTTCAAGCAACACAAATAATTATTCCACAGAATCACAGAATATTCAGAGCTGGAAGGGACCCACAAGGACCAAGTCCAACTTTAAGGTGAACAGGGATCAAACCCACAACCTTGGCATTATTAGCACCATGCTCCAAGCTTTTTATTATTTAAATTACAACAAGCATATCAAAGTCCTCCCCTATGTTGATTCCCAGGTGTATTTTTTAATACATTTATGAAAATACCCCCCCTCAGTTTTATGAAGCATAAAGAGATGAAGGGTGAAGCCTCCAAAGCAACCTCAGAGCTTGGAAAAGGAAAACCTGGCAGGTAACTCTGGGGACTCACTTGGGCTTAATCATTGTTTTGGGGGTTTCCTCTCTCTAGGAAAGCTTTAAGGAACACAACATTTGATGGGTCTCATCAGGCAGTTTCCTGGACATGAAGGAATGGGGCACTTGGCTGAACGTGGATCTGCAGCACCACCAAGAGCAGCTGGAATAGCAGGAGGGGTGTTGTCAGAGGTCACAGCCAGCAGAGACAGCTCAGGATGCCTCTTTTGCATCCCTTCATTATTTGGATTGCTGTGCTCCTGGGGAAGAGCTGGAAGAGTCAAAAAACACATTTAAATTTTTGATATTCAATTTATTTCAAATCTCCTGTCTGGTGCCCGTACTCTGATTTAGCAACACCCAGAAAGCGATTTGGTGCAGGCAGTGTGACCTCTGTGCCATCCTTCCTGCACCCAGCCCTGAGTCTGGGGGTTTGTTTCCATGTGGGAAATAAAGATAAATAAGCAGCAGAAGGAAAGGTGTCACCAGGCTCTGTTCTCAGCATTTCTAGGAAAAAAGATTCTTCCCTGAATTGAAATTCAGGCCAGAAGGGTGTTTGCTTTTCCATGTGTGTGTTGAATAATTGTTCTGCATATGCTGGAAAAATCCCAAGGGAGGCATTGCTGGGAGTGCAGGGAAAAGTCCCTTATCCTGGGAATCCCTCTGGGTGTGCAGGTCCAAGGGCTGGACTCAGGCTGGTCCCTCACCCCGCTGACTTTGCCCTTTGCTGGGGAAAATTATGTTGATTTTGGGGTTCAGATTCCACAATCCTGCTCAAATAAAAGGAATATTTATGCTGTTGCTCCTGAGCTCAGTGTTTGTGTGGAAGTTAATGGGATTCTGCAAGTCAGAGTCGTTATTTCAAGCATGTCTCTCCAAATGAGAATAATTATTTCAAGTATCTTCTGTGGGGTTTAATAATACAATAAACTGTAACAACATAATTACTTAAAGTTTGATGTGGCTCCCTGGGAGAACATTCCTGGGAATCCCTAATCACTTTTGATCATTTTTGGATCTGCTCTGCTGCTTCCAGCTCAAGCAGCTGACTTTGAGCACCTGGGAAAAGTGTGATGGGATGTAAAGGGGGAAATACTGGAGATATTCACAGCCCAGCTGGACACTGACCCTGCTAGAGCAGGAGGGTTGGGGATCTCTGGGAATATCCTCAAATATTCCGTGATTCTGTGATTTGAGCCTTCTTTTTATTTTCTTGGAACTGTGTTTAGTTCCAAAGGACACAGAACCAGACAGGGGATGGGGCTCTTCCCGTATCCTGGCACTCTGCTGCTGCTGCTAATTAATTAATTATTAAGGAACAGCATCTTATATTGGATGTTTCTTAGTGAGGAGTGAAACAGGCACCACCTCCAGCAAGGCAAGGCTGTCAGTACCTGTTACATTAATTAACATGTTTACATTATGTAACATTAACATGGTGCATTTTTAATTCCATTCCACGCCAGCGATCCCTGCTCACCACTGTAATGTATCATCAGCTGTACCTGCTGCCTTGGCAGCATTTTAATCTCTTTTCTCCCATTTTCATCCAGGTTTTTGTGTATTTGTAGCACTGTTACCCAGTGGAGGAGCCACCCCCCCCCTCACAGCCCCTGCCAGACTCTGAGCATCTGCAAATTCTGCAAAACACCTGCTATTCCAGGGAAAAAACTCCTGCTGAGCTGGGCAGGGCACTGGCAGCAAGGCAAATCTGTTCAGTGGGGCAGGGAAATGTCCCTGCACGTGGCAGAGAGGTGCTGGCCACCCAACAAGCCCAAATGCCACAACATCAACTGGGCCCCAGCAGAAATAATGGAAATGGAAACCCTTTGGAGCACGAGCAGAAAGACATCACCTGAGCTCAGTCACGGCTCAGCACTCCCTGATTATGTCCTTGGCAGTCCCCAAGAGTCACCCCGTGTGCCCCAGAGCATCATCCAAACCCTCCCTGAGCTCTGGCAGCCTTGGGGCTGTGCCCACTGCCCTGGGGAGCCTGGGCAGTGCCCAACCAGCCTCTGGGGGAAGAACCTTTGCCTGAGATCCAACCTGAGCCTGCCCTGACACAGCTCCAGCCATTCCCTGGCTGCTGTCCCTGGTCCCCACAAGCTGAACCAGGAGAGGTTCAGATCAGATCTGAGAATCAAAATGTTTCACTGAAAGAGTGGTCAGGCCCTGGGAGGGGGTGGATTCCCTGCCTCTGGAAGTGGTCAGGAGGAGCCTGGATGTGGCACTTGGGGATGTGGTTTGGGGTGATTTTGGTGGTGCTGGGTTGACACTTGGACCTGATGATTTTGAAGGTCTCTTCCAACTGTGATGACTCTGTGATCAGAATCCATGTCCATCTCCAGACATTCCAGAAAGTCAAACTGGGAATCACAGCCGGGTTTTTCAAGGCAGACTGGTGTGCTCTCTGGAGGAGAGACTTTCCATTTGTGGTAGAAGGAATCACAGATCAGGATTCTCACACCTCAGGTTGCCCAGAGAAGCTGTGGCTGCCCCTGGATCCCTGGAAGTGTCCAAGGCCAGGTTGGACGGGGCTTGGAGCAACCTGGGCTGGTGGAAGGTGTCCCTGCCCATGGCAGGGGGTGGGACTGGATGGAACTTTAAGGTCTCTCCCAACCCAAACCATTCCATGATTTCATGATTCTTATCTAAAAGAGCTGAAAGGCAGGAGATCAGCCCATGGGAAATGCTCCATTTCCCAATAACTGCTGGATTTCCCAAGCACCACCACTCCTGGTCTCTGCTGTTCATTGGTACAGACCAGAAAAAGATCAGAACACACAGAAAAATCCTATATTGGCCCTAAATGCCATACTACAGTGGGCAGAAACCTTCAATTTTTGTTTCCAATTCCATTTTGAGGGTCTGAATAAGCATTATCTAACCCCCTGTTTTCATGATCCAGATTTTTAGAGCACAAATTTCATTTTTCACGTAGGAGAATAATTGTTAGGATCCAAATTTAAGGCCCAAAGCCTCACAGAAGGGTTCACAATTGTAATTTTAGGCTCTCACCCCTCATTTCTAGCAATAAAAATCTCAGTTTTAAGGTCCAAAACTGATTACAGAGCCAAATTTCTCTTTTCAAGGGCCCAAAGCCACATTTTTAAGATTCGACCCTCATTTTATGGTCCAAATGCTCATTTTAAGACCCAAAACTTCAATCAAAAAGTTCAAACCCTCATTGTAGGATCCAAATCCTAATTTTTAGGGCCAAACCCCACATTTTTAGGGCCCAAAGCCCCATTTTGAGGGTCCAAAAGCTCCATTTTCAGTTTGCAAAGCCCCCTTTTTAGAATCCAAATCAACCTTTTTGCAGTCCAAAGCCTCATTTTCAGCCTCCAGAGGGGCATTTTTAGGATGCTGCAGGGAATTTTTGGGATCCAAGCAACACTTTGAGTGTCCAAACCCTCATTTAAACATTCAAAATCCCTGTTTATGGGCCCAAATTCTCAATTTTAGAGTCCAAAATTTTGCTTCTTGGCTTGAAATCCTCCCTTTTATGGTCCAAACCCTCATTTTAGGGTACAAACCCTTCACTTAGTGTTCAAAGCCTGATTTTTTAATGTCCAAATCCTCACTTTGAGCATCCAAAGACCCATTTTAGGTGTTAACAGAGCAGTTTACATGAACAGTTGACACGTGTGGACGGGATTGGCACCGTGAGGTGCTGCAGGACTGGGCACCAGTTAAACCCAACACCAACCCCAAAGTGTTCATCACCTTCCAGAAACCCAGATGGACATTGTGGGAGTGCTCTCATGAATTTTAATAATCAAAGAGGCCTCAAAACCTGCCTAAACTTGCTCTGATTTGTTCTTTTTTTGGGCCAGTGGCTTCACCAGTGATGATGTGGGGACTTAACCATGATCTCTGTGTATTTATGGCTTGGAAGATCATGTTTCCTAATCCTCCTGGTGATCAGAAGGATAAGAGTTGGCTGAAAAAAATCCACTTCAAATGTTGAAATGACTCTGTTGTTGTTTGTTGTTTGTTTGTTTTTTTTTAAAGAAAGTATTTCTTGTCATGCTGAAATTGTGAGAATTGGTAACCTCCAAACTTTGGAAGCTCCAAGGAATTTATGGGAGTGCTGAGTCCATTTGCTCATCCAGAGGGAAACCAGGCAGTTCAGCCTCCTCTGGAGCTGTGATGGGGTCTGAGAGGATTGTTTTCCCCTAAATATCCAATTCCATTCCACTGGGAAAAGAAAGATGTGACAAATATCCTTCTTCCACTTCCCCAATTCCATATCTCCCACCTCAGTCCTACCACGTGTCACTGGGGATGCTCCTGTGGGAAGCACAGACTCACTTTTGGACTGTGGGGGCAAAACTAAGGAATTATAGAGCCCAAAGAACCAGAGCAGGTCAGTGGGTGACCAAGAAGTCTGGGATGGCCTCCTCTGTCCTGGAAATCATTTTTAAGGAGGATGATTGAGAGGACACTGGTGACATCCAAAAATATTTAAGAGGCTTTCTGAGCTGAGGATTAAACCAGTGAAGGCACAGGAATGGCTCCAAACAGCACAGCAAGGCTGCAGAGAACTTCAGGAGTGGGTGGTGAAGGGAACAAGAGCTGTGGGGGAGAGTTTAGGAAAAAAAAGGGCTGACATTAGAGAGGCAAAGCAATAAAGCCCAGCAGTCACTGCCAATCCTCTTCTCAGTTAAAGGGTTTAGATTTTCATGAACTTCATTTCACTTCCTTTTGCTTCGCTTCTTTGTTTGGTTGTTTTTTGAGTAAGCAAAGGATTTTGTTTGAGAAAGTTCTCAGCTTCTAAACCCCCAGATCTCTGCAGGTTTGATTTAATTTCTTTAACTCCAGCCTCCCCTCCTTTGGGTAGGAGAGGGAATCATTTCAGTTCCACGGGGTGAGACGTGTCAGGGAAGGAAAGCAGGTCAGGAGGAGTTCAGGAAGGCAGGAGGAGATCACTGAGAGGAGGGGGTGTGGATGGTGGAGATCAACACCAACCCACTCCTGAAGTTGTCTTGGGCTTTGGGATGGACAACTTTGGGATGGATCATGTGCTTTAGTTCCCACCAAGCATGTGTGGGATGGAGCAGGAAACCATCACCAACCTGGATTTCTGTTTTGTTTCTTGGGAAGAGATCGTTGGCAGGTTTAAAAAACCTTTCAGACCAAGGGGCTGAAAGCACAGGAGGTGAAAGAAAACAGGCTCTTACATTGGATTACACTATTGTGTTACATTTTCTTTTAACAAATTTTGGCAAAGTTGTCAATGAAAACTGTTTCTGAAGTGTGGAAAACAGGGAGTGTGTTTGTGAGGACATTTTTAGACCTGACAAGGCCATCTCCATTGCCCCATTGTTGATTGTTTAACTGTTGTTAAAATATAATGATAATAATAATAAAATAATAAAAAGAATAATTATAAAGAATAAAGAATAGCAAAATGGGTAAAATACAGCAATAATAAAATAATAAATAATAAAATAAAAATAATTAAAATAAAAGTAATTGTTAAATAGTTAGATTGGTTAATTATTTAATGATGTCCCTTTTCCTGATGGGGAAGTCATTTCTCAGAGTTATGTGAGAAGCAAAACAGGCATCCACACATAAAGCTTTGCATATATGCAAATGTCTCCAGGGCAAGAAGACAGGGCCAGAATTTTTAGTGCTGTGACATGACAAGGGGCAATGGGCACAAACTGGAACTCAAGGAATTCCATTTGAATCTGAGGAAAACCTTTTCTCTGAGGGTGACTGAGCACTGGAACGGGCTGCCAGAGAGTCTGAGGAGTTCCCTTCTCTGGGCATATTCAAAACCTGCCTGGGTGTCATCCTGTGTAACCTCCCCTGGGTGACCCTGCTTGAGCAGGGGGTTGGACCAGATGATCTCCAGAGGTCCCTCCAGCCCCAGCCATTCTGTGAGTCTGTGGTTCCATGAATCCAGAGTGATGCTGTCATTCCATGGGATCCTCAGCAGACCTTTCCGTTGCCATTTTGGGTGAATTACCTTTAAAATAGGCTTTTGTTCCTAACCCAGGGTGTACCTGAGCTCTGCATATTTGCCAGGCTCCCCCAGGAGAACTGAAGTGTGAAGGGATTGGGAAGGAGCATCCTGAGAGGAGCTCATTTTCTCAGAGCATGGCACTGACAATGCCAAGGGTGTGGGTTTGATCCCTGCACGGGCCATTCACTGAACAGTTGGACCTGATGGTCCTTGTGGGTCCCCTCCAACTCAGAATATTCTGTGATCCTGGTCAGCCCTGGGCTGGCTTTGCTGCCACATCCACCTTTTTATGGGATCTCGGGAGTGAATCACCATTTCCTTGGAGTGGGAGCAACCCCTGCACAGCCCCCGACCCTGCTGAGCCTGACACTGCTGTGACTCTGATCTTGGGGACATCAGAGAAGCTCCCAAAGCCTGTCCAGGACATGTTATGGGAGAGTAGAAAAGCTTATCAGTGTGGCAGAAGAGTGATGGGAAGTTCAGAGAGGCTCCTGCAGGGCTGTCCCTCACACCCTTGTGGGGGGGGTTGACCCCAAGCAGCCCCCAGAGCTGCTCCCTCACTGCTCCATCAGTGGGACTGGGAGGCAACTGGAAGGGTAAAAGCCAGATAACTCATGGGTTGAGATAAAGACAGTTTAATAGGGAAAGCAAAAGCCACACAGGCAAGGAAAGCAAAGCCATGGATTCATTCCCTGCCTCCCATGGGCAGGTGTTCAGCCCCTCCAGGAGAGCAGGACTTGGGAAGACAAACCCCATCACTCCAAACATCCCCCACTCTACACACTGAGCATGATTCTGTGTGGTCTGGAATATCCCTGGGGACAGTTGGGGTCACCTGTCCTGGCTGTGTCCCCTCCCAACCTCCCACCCCCCCAGCCCCTCCCCAGAGTGGCCGAGCGAGGGGCAGGAGAGGCCTTGGCTCTGCTGAGCTCAGCACTACCAAAAACATCTTTGTGTTCTCATCCCTGAGTTCAGCACCAACCCAAACCCAGCCCCACACCAGCCCCTGGGGAGAAAATTCTCTCCACCCCAGCCCAAACAACCCCCCTGGCTTTGCAGGTGTCACAGAACCACAGAATGGCCTGAGTTGGAAGAGACCCAAGAGGATCATCCAGTCCAACTCCTGGCCCTGCACAGACACCCCAACAATCCCACCCTGTCCCTCAGAGCATCATCCAAACCCTCCTGCAGCTCTGGCAGCCTTGGGGCTGTGCCCACTGCCCTGGGGAGCCTGGGCAGTGCCCAACCAGCCTCTGGGGAAAGAACCTTTTCCCAATATCCCACCTAAACCTCCCTGACACAGCTCCAACCTTTCCCTCTGGTCAAAACATTCAGACTGGGGTCCCAAAGAGCATCAGCCAACCCAGTCCAGACTATCTGTGCACAGTAACAGTGAGGGAACAACCCATTTCTGACAGACTCAGTTTAGAAATGAGGTGCAAAATTAGGGCTGTGTGTGGAGACAGAAGTCAGACAGGGCAAAGAGCTCCACACAAGTCACCTACACTGCTTTTAGAAGTAGAGTAATACCTGGTACACTTAACATGCATTTTTTATATGACGGCTCTTTCTCTGTAATGGTTATATTCAAACATATTGTTTGGGCTGTGGGAAAGGCAACCAGACATTAATTAACCCAGTAACATCCATGAGCAAAAGCAGAGATATGCAGGTATCAAATTAATTTTGGATCTGTTGGGAGAATCATAATGAACTGCATGCCTTGGATCTGCCAGGGCAGGAGGAACATTAATATTCACTTTGTAAAAGGCAGCAGGGGCTGGAGGAGGCTTTGGAGGAAGGCACTGCCAGGCTGTCAGTGTGGGACATGGGGCTGGACCTCCCAGGGACAGGAGCCCCCAGCACAGTCACAGTAAGCAGGGAAGTTTGTAAGTCTTGTGTTTTCACCCATCTTGATTTGTCTGCTCTTCACCAGTGCTGGGTGCAATTAAAAAAAAAAAAGTAATTAATGTTGCTGTTGTTTTATTTGACAGAAGGGACAAGAATGATGGAGAGAGACTGTTTATGGGGGCTTGGAATGCCAGGACAAGAGAGGATGGCTTCAAAGTGACAGAGAGCAGGTTTAGATTGGATATTAGGAAGACAATCTTCCCTGTGAGGATGGGGAGGCCCTGGCAGAGGTTGCCCAGAGAAGCTGTGGCTGCCCCTGGATCCCTGGAAGTGTCCAAGGCCAGGTTGGAGGGGGCTTGGAGCATCCTGGGCTAGTGGAAGGTGTCCCTGCCCATGGCAGGGTGGTGGAACCTTTAAGGGACCTCTAAAGTCTCTCCCAACCCAACCCATTCCATGATTCTGTGATTTGTTCAGTATTTCAGGTTGTCCAGACCATGTTGCAAAGGGAAGAGGTTTGGACTGGCGTGGGCAGAAGGGAGGGGAGATGCCCCATCCCACTGCAGCATCCGTGGGGTCAGCACACTCCAGGAGGAACAGGTGGACAAAAGTAGGACCCTCCACAGGCTGATTGCATCTGGAAATCCAGGGAGGAATTCCACCTCCTTCCCAGCTGTTCCCTCCCAACTACCCCATCAAGTGATCTTCTGGGAAATACCTCTCCTGGTGCTCAGGGAGCCCGTGTATTACAGAGCAGGATGAGGAGTTTTCCTGCCAATTACCTGCTCTCCTTTGTAATATTTAAATTTTTTTTCTAAAATTATAATGTCCTGAGGGAAGAAGAGAAACTGTGTTCCACTAACATCTTATTAATCAGCTTCTCTATGGCACTGAATGAACGACTGAAATCAAGGATCATGAATGTCAGATAAGCTCAGTAATTATGGAAAGGCTCAGTCATACACTTCTTGAATGAAACATGGAAAATTACTTTTCTTCCTTTTAATCAGAGCCTTGTGAGGGCTTTTTAGAGAGTGATGCCCTGAGATGGGCTTGTTTTGTGTGCAAGTCTGGACTGAGGCAGCTCAGCAGCCCCATTTAGGCAGCACATTTGGAGCCCCAAACTGCTCTGGAGGTGCAGGAGATGAAAACAGGGGAGCTCAGATGGGGCACAGGAGCAGGACTTGAGGGACAGGCTGGCAGGGGATGCTCTGAGGCAGAAGCAGAGCAGAGAGATCTGAGCAGGAGGGTTGGTGCTTTCAAAGTGCCCATCAGGGAGGACTCATCCATTTGTTCTTCAGGCAGAGACTTTGATCTGTGGCTCTGGCTTTGGCTCGTCTCTAGACAAATGTCAGCACAGCCAGGTGCAGCCTGGTAACATCAGTGGGCTCTGAAATCAATTTTTGTCATAGCCAGATTTGGGAAAAATAGCTGGACTTTTACATCAAATTAAATTTTAAAAAATCAGTCTGAAAGAACTTGAAAATGCTTTGAGGTTTGGTGTGAAAAGGAAGAACTGATGTGATGCCTTGCTGAATTTTGTCCATTTGGTACTTGGAAATGCAGAGGCTGACAAGTCATTGTTTTGAAAGGAATAAGTAAAACGTATCATGAGGAAATGTTCCACTTTTCAGAGCAGATTAGAGCCTCAGCTAAAGAAATCATTCACTTGGGTCTGGTTCTGCAAAAGGTTTCAACAAACAGAGAAATGCAGGTTCCTCTCTGCTCAGAGGGTTTGATGCTGCCCCAAGGAAAGCACATTTCTTCCAGGAGTGCTGGGCTGATGCCCCCTGACTGTGTTTTAATGGGCCTGGACTCTCCCAGCCTCGGGAAGAGCAGCAGAGCTGTGCAGTGTGTTGACTCTACCAATGGCACTTGAGGAGTTCAGATGGAGAATCCATGAAAATGAAAAAACCTGAGTTTCCTGTCAACACAGGGGCCCCAATCCAGTGACATTTATGTTGGACCTTGGACCCTCCCAGCTGCACAGACCTGACAGGGATGCTTGGAGGGAACCAGGGCCAGGCCACCACTGTCTGTGACACACAACACTGGTCACTACTCAGGGTCCTCATGTCAATGCAGGCAAACTGAGCCAGCAGGTGATGAGGCTTCCAGTGAAATGATCTCCAGGTTAGACCAGAAAGATTCCAGGAAAGAAGTGGAAATGCAGATGTCAGGATCATCCCACTGGATTCTAGCTCAGACAAATGGGTTTTCATTGACATAAAAAGCATAATGTTTCTGACCATGGCAGGTGTCCTCCAAGCCAAGTGCTTGATGGAGAGTAAAGACTATGCCAAGGCAAAGTTCTTATTCCCAGGAGGTCAAATAGTGGAGAACAGTGATCCTCTTGCAGGGTCTTCCCCAGAACGAGTCTTCCTCTTGGATTCTGGGGCACATCCAAGCTGGACCACCTTAAATATTGGGGCAGTTCTGGGCACCACAATATAAGAAAGATCTGAAGCCATTGGAGAGTGTCCAAAGGAGGGACACGAGGATGGGGAAGGGCCTTGATTTGAAGGCGTGTGAGGACACTGAGGGCACTTGGTGTGTTCAGCTGGAGCAGAGGAGACTGAGGGGAGAGCTCAGTGCAGTTCCAACTGCCTGGGCAGGGGCAGAGGAGGGGCAGGGACTGAGCTCTGCTCTGGGGGGACCAGGGACAGCAGCCAGGGAATGGCTGGAGCTGTGTCAGGGCAGGGTCAGGTTGGATCTCAGGCAAAGGTTCTTCCCCCAGAGGCTGGTTGGGCACTGCCCAGGCTCCCCAGGGCAGTGGGCACAGCCCCAAGGCTGCCAGAGCTGCAGGAGGGTTTGGATGATGCTCTGGGGCACAGGGGGTGACTCTTGGGGCTGGGCCTGTGCAGGGCCAGGGGTTGGACTGGATGATCCTTGGGGGTCCCTTCCAACTCAGCATATCCTGGGATTCTGGGATTGCCAGGACTCACTTTTTCTTGAAAGCCTCTCTTCATCTTGCCAACTGCTGTCACAGCCCAGACCAGTCACAGCTGGGTCCCCCCCTGTCCCTGCAGAGATGGGAGACTCAGAGATGTCCCCTTCAGCAAAGAGGTGAATTTTCCTGGTGCCCACCATGAGCCCTGGGTATCCAGACTGCCAAGCTGGGGCTGGAGAAAGCTGCACCCTGGGCAGAACCTGTGCTGTGCCCGTGGGATCTGCATGGGGATGGACCCCCCCACCTGCAGCCAGCACTGCCAGGCAGCTCCAGAGCAAACAGCAGCAGCAGAACCCCCACCCTCTCTCTTCATGCAGGAGAATGGGAAGGATCAGAAAAGTGAGTGTGAACAGGTCTTCACTCTTTTAATTAATTCTCACCAACCGTATTGAAATTGTGCCTCAGAGTGTTTATCATTAAGACAATTATTTTAGGGTGACCTACTTTTGTCTGTCTCTTTAATAACATGGGCCACCTCATTAGATGAGTACATGGGCAACAAAGCAAGGGAGCTAATTGGTAGCAGCCTCTTTAAGAACTAAAGCAGCCTAATCGTTTGCCTCCTCACGTTCCTCCATTACAGCTGAGGAACTGCAGAAGATGTTCCCTGATTAGTCTGTTGAATTATGAATTAGGCTTCTGGTCCCAGTGCAGCTGTTTTCTCCATGTCATTCCTAGCACTTCATTTCCCCATCTGCTTATAAAACCAGGAGCTTGATCCTGCAATAAACACTTCAAATGCTTTTTTTAGAGGCTAATTAATTGTGTTGCATTTCTTGAGCTCATATAGGTGCCCTGGCTTGCAGTAAATTAACAATGCTAATTTCTCCACTGCTCGGTGCCCAAACAATCCCTCCTACAGATGAGCTGGAAAATAAAGAGCATTATATCAAACCATCCCTGTGTTTCAGGTTTCTCCCCATTTTCATCATTTCCATGCACGGTGCAGGAAGGGTCTCATCACAGGAGCTGCATTTGCAAACCAGGTTTGCCACTCCCACAGCTGCTTGGACACTGATCTCTCCCTGGCACATGGATCTCTTCTCCCCAGGACCAGGGACAGCAGCCAGGGAATGGCTGGAGCTGTGTCAGGGCAGGCTCAGGTTGGATCTCAGGCAAAGGTTCTTCCCCCAGAGGCTGGTTGGGCACTGCCCAGGCTCCCCAGGGCAGTGGGCACAGCCCCAAGGCTGCCAGAGCTGCAGGAGGGTTTGGATGATGCTCTGGGGCACAGGGGGTGACTCTTGGGGCTGGGCCTGTGCAGGGCCAGGGGTTGGACTGGTTGATCCTTGTGTGTCTCTTCCAACTTGGGCTATTCTGTGATCCTGTGGATTGATCCTTCCTTGCAGGAGCCAGAACAGCAGAGTGACATTTGCAACTGGCTCGTTCCTAGTGTTCAGTCCTAATCTCCAGTTGGTGCCTTGGCTGTGGGAGCTGGAAAAGGGCCCTGCTTGGCACCTGGGTGTGCAGCTCCAGCTGACAACACAGTGCTGCTGGGGGGGCTGAGGCCTGACTGAGTGATGAGTGAGGCTGCACAAAAGTAACAGCTAAATAAGAGCCTGGTTTAAATTAATGAGCCCTTTAAAGAATACAAGGCATTACAGCCCCCTGTAATTAGATGACAAATCACAGTTTATCGTCCATAGCCTGGATCAGCTCCATGTGCATGCTTGGCCTGATGGACAAGGACACTGCATGTGACACCCTGAGCAAGCCAGACCCCATTCAGCAGCTGTGGTTTGGATTCCAAGGGTATCCTGTGTGTGCAAGCAAATGTGTGGCTTTCCAAGCTCACTTGGAGCTCTCAGGGACCCCCAGGGACCCCCAGGAGACAACTGGCTGGGCTGGGGTCTCTCTGTGGAGGGGGAAACTGGAGGGTGAGGAAAACAAGAACACAGAGCATGGATTAGTCCCTTTCTGAGGGGACAGAGTCTCTTATTTGCTCCTTAATGGAGGGAAAATCCATTCCTACAAGATGTTCTACAAGTACTTCTTCCTCACTTTAGTGCCTTGGCTTTGGCATCTGTAAGGAAGATGTTTTGTTTGGAGGCTGAGCTGGCATTGAAGGTCCACCCTCTCTCAGACAGCAAGTTTGCAGCTTTTGGTGATGGGGGAGTGGAAAGAAGAGAATTGTGTGTTTGGGAGATGGTGTGGAGGAGGCAGCCAGGGCAGAACCCCCAGCCCCAGCTTTATATCCCAGTGGCTGTGTTTTGGGGCAGGAGTGGGGACTGTCTCCTCACGGTCACCAGAGTGAGAAGAGTCCCAAGAGACCTTGGTCTGAGCCAGATCAGACATTTCCTTTAGGAGGGACTGAATGATATCCCAAGTGTGCCAGTTCTCAGGTGTCAATGAGGAACTTGGACGGGCCAGCTCAGAATGGAGGTGTAAAATAACAGGTGAAATGAGCTCTGCTCCTTCTGCTTGACCCACCACTCAGCATAAGGGTCATTTTTTCTTTGCCCATCCACCTGATATTTCTTTTCCCTTTCTCCTGCTCTTTTGAACATGACCAGTGTAAAATGAAAAGCCCAAATCCACTTTTTTTTCCCACCATTAGGCAGTCGAGGATGGGAAAAGGTTACCCATGGAGGATGTGGAGTCTCCACACCTGCAGGTTCTTAAGACAGACCTTGAGAAAGCTCTAAGTAATCTCTCATATCTCATCTCATCTCATCTCATCTCATCTCATCTCATCTCATCTCATCTCATCTCATCTCATCTCAGTTGACCGTACTGTGAGGAAGAGGTTGGACTCTAAACCTCCTGAGGCTCCTTCCAAGCTGAATTATTTGATGATTTTTTTTTATATTCCAGAAAGTTTCCTAATTTGTTTTTCAGGTGAAACCACGTGCCAAATCCCAGTGACTTTGGTGACGTCCCTCTCTCCCTCTGAGGTCACACATCCCAGAGAGTTTGGTAATTAATGTGTCTTTGCCCTGGTCTAGCTGGTCCCTGCTCTGGGGGCAGCCCTGCAAACAGGGGCTTTGCTGTGACCTATAACACCTGCTGAGCTGGACATCAACCTTCTTCAGTGCCCACCTTGCTCATGGTTGAGCCTGTCACCACCTTGGTCCTCCAGGTGTGGTGACACTGAGGTCACACAAGCAAAGGCCACCTGAAAAAGGACCCAGCATGGAAAGAAGAGAGACAACTGGGATTTTTGGCTTCTAGCTGGGACTATTTTCTCCTGCTTGGTGCTGCAGGTGTCTTTTTGATTTTATTGCTGAATTCTGGTTGGTTTTGGAGCATTAATACATTCAGAGCTGGTCTCCTCGAAGGTTGGGGGTGGTTTCTTTTAATATATGTTTTTTAATGATCTCCATGTAACTCAATCAAGCAGTTAAGCTCAAGGATGAAGGCAAAGTCCTAGCTGACATCAGTCTTAGCTCCATTTGTGCTCTTTAGCTAAGGCTACAAAGCCTCAGCTTTACGGTTTTAGATTTGTAAATACGTCTTCTAAACCCCATAAATTAAAGTAGCCCCTGGTGTATCCTCGGTGTTTGAGACTGAACAAGCCCAATTAGCCTGTGAAGAGCTGTTCCCTGCAGAATAATTTCAGGGTTTGGGCCAGTCCATTGTGAAAATCATTTACTGCTCTCCCTTGTCATTGATGGTTTCTCGTTCAACACAAGAAGCTCCAAAGGTGACTTGGTTTCTTGCCAGACCCTCTTTGTTCATTAACTCCTGTTCTCTCTCTCTTTCATCATCGGCTTCGATTCTTCCAGGGCAAGGCAAAGGATAAATGGAGTTTTTAAGGAAGGCAGATACTTATTTTGCTGCTTTCTGTGCTATTCCTCATGCTTGCTTTGTGTTCCTGTGATGTTTTGGGTGTGCCTGGGCACAGCCAGCCCAGGGCAGGAGAGACAACAACCCCCTGCACCAGCACCGGCTCCGGCTGTTAAAACATGGGATGGAACCTCCCTGGGATTTGTGCCCCACGTGCTCCCTCCTGCTCTGCTGTGGGACTGGGACTGTGGACCTTGGAAATACATCAGGTGAGATAAAGCCTTGAGAGGGAAGATCATAGAACCACAGGATGGTTTGGGATGGGAGGGGTCTTTAGGGACATCTACTCCAACCCCCCTGCCATGGGCAGGGACACCTTCCACTAGCCCAGGTTGCTCCAAGCCCCGTCCAACCTGGCCTTGGACACTCCCAGGGATCCAGGGGCAGCCACAGCTTCTCTGGGCAACCTGTGCCAGGGCGTACCCATCCTCACAGCCAACAATTCCTTCCCAATCTCCCATCTCTCCCTGCCCTCTGGCAGTGGGAAGCCATTCCCTGTGTCCTGCCCCTCCATCCCTTGTCCCCAGTCCCTCTCCAGCTCTCCTGGAGCCCCTTTAGGCCCTGCAAGGGGCTCTCAGCTCTCCCTGGAGCCTTCTCTTCTCCAGGGGAACCCCCCCAGCTCTCCCAGCCTGGCTCCAGAGCAGAGGGGCTCCAGCCCTGGCAGCATCTCCGGGGCCTCCTCTGGACTCTCTCCAGCAGCTCCACGTCCTCCCTGTGCTGTTCCCAGGGCTGGAGGCAGCTCTGCAGGGGGGTCTCAGCTGAGGGGGCAGAGGGGCAGAATCACCTCCCTCAGCCTGTTGGCCACAGGATATTTATTCCTTGCAGGGCTTTGCAGGATGGAGGGAGCAGTGGCTCCCTGTCACCTCCTGGGAGCTCAGATGGAGCTGAAGGGGATGATCTGCTGACACAGCAGATCCCACCCGGGTCCCTCTGCAGGGGACAATTGCTTTGTCAACAACTGTGAGGAGAATCCTTTGCCTGAGAGTTCAACCCTGAGGGTGGGCAGGAAAAGCCTGGCTTTGCTGCTGGGAGGGGCTGAGGTGGCTCTTGTGGCTGCAGCACTTTAAATTCCAGGCTGTAGGTGAACTCAGCTCAGCTTTTCCTCCAGAGTTACCAGCAAAGCTTCCTCTGTCCCCTGCCAGTGATGGATCTGCTCTTAAACTGTGTATAGTAACAGAAGACCCTCCCAATGCGGATGCTGACACTTGTCAGGCTGATAACCCATAAATTTCTTTCTTATGTTTTTCTGGTGGGAAATGTTGTCTACTTTGTAAAAAAAACTATGGAAAATTGAAAAACATTTCAGATCCAAACTCTCCTCCCTCATTTTCTCACAAAAGTTGGGGCTTGGTTTTCACAGAGTCACAGGTCACACATCCTGTTGGATCACAGAGCACATCCTCCTTCCCTGGAGATATTTCAAAGTCATCTGGACTTGGGACCCAGCTTGATCAGGGATGTTGGACTCAAAGACCTTCAGAGGTGCCTTCCAACCCCAAGCACTCCTGGCTGTGTGTGATTCTGTGCTCTGTGTGAAGGGTGCTCAGCCTGTCCTGAGAACGGGGTGGCTCAGGGTCAAATGAGGAGCTCCAGGCACAGATAGTTTTGTGGAATTTTGAAGGTGAGAGGGACAAAAATAGCCTGTGATATTTTGACAGCGGCAACTTCGTGAGAGCAGCCAAACCACTCATGTCTGGTGTTGAGTCAGCCCCAAATTGTGTTTGTGCTGCTCCCTGCAGGGCCCTCTGACTAAACCTGCTCTGAGGCCCGAGGAAGGAGCAGTGGCAAACGTCAGGAGGCCACACCAGGTCATCCATGTCCCTGTCCCACCCCAGGCAGGAGCACACGGGACCTGCTGCCAGGGGCTGTCAGAAGCCTCTTGACCAAAATGCTGAGAAATGGTCCAAGTGTTTCAGAGGAGAGCAACATGTCCCAGCACTTCCAGCCTGGGAACTGCAGTGCCCAGAGGCCATGGCAGCCAAGGACATCGTGTCCAAGGGACATGCAAAGACAAGGATTTATTGGCTCATTATATCACTTCCAAGTGATAAAGATTTGCAGGCAGGTGTGACTTTGAGCAGACTTTATGGAAAAATCAAGGATTACAAACCATGCTGGTATTTATTAGGTGCATCACAACTGCCTCAGAGCCCTCAGCCTTCTCTTTACTCCTTTCCTGCTGATCCCTGGGATTTCCTGCTCAGGATGTCACCTGGTTGCCTTCCTTGGATCAATTGTCTCCCGGTGCTGAGTGTCTTCACCTGGCAGGCTTTGGCATCATTATATCACCCAGTGCCCAGCATTCCTGCAGGGCCAGGGCCAGACCCTCAGCCTCCTTGAGGCTCTTCCCATTCCCTGTCTTCCAGGGAACATGGAAAAATTAGAGAAGCACAGAATAGTTTGTGTTGGAAGGAACTGTAAAGCCCATCCAGTCCCACCCCCTGCCATAGGCAGGGACACTTTCCACCAGCCCAGGTTGCTCCAAGCCCCGTCCAACCTGGCCTTGGACACTTCCAGGGATCCAGGAGCAGCCGCAGCTTCTCTGGGCAACCTGTGCCAGGGCCTCACCACCCTCACAGGGATGGATTTCTCCCCAGTATCCAACCTAACCTTGCCCTTTGTCAGTTTAAAGCCATTCCCCCTTGTCCTGTCACTCCAGGCCCTTGTAAAAAGTCTCTCTCCATGTTGCAGGATCCCTTCAGGTGCAATGAGGTCACCTCAAAGCCTTCTCTTCTCCAGGCTGAACAATCCCAATTCTCTCAGCCTTTCCTGATAGCAGAGCTGCTCCATCCCTCTGATCATCCTGGTGCCTCCTCTGGACTCTCTCCAGCAGCTCCACGTCCTCCCTGTGCTGTTCCCCAGGGCTGGAGGCAGCTCTGCAGGGGGGTCTCACCTGAGGGGGTAGAGGAGCAGAATCCCCCCTGCCCTGCTGCCCACGCTGGGGGATCAGCCCAGAATGATGTAATTCCAGTGCTGGTCGAGACAGAAGAGAGAGGCTGGTGATGGGAACACTTAAACAGCTGTGAAAAGGGAGCACTGATTTGTTTAGCTAAGAAATGAGAAAAGGTAATTTAGAAAAAGGTAATGAAGTCGTGTTGGTGCCTGTGCTTGAGATCAGACAGCCAAGGAAATGGGCACATGTGGTGGAGAAGATCCCAGAATCACAGGATGTGCTGAGCTGGAAGGGACCCACAAGGATCATCCAGTCCAACCCCTGGCCCTGCACAGGCCCAGCCCCAAGAGTCCCCCCTGTGCCCCAGAGCATCATCCAAACCCTCCTGCAGCTCTGGCAGCCTTGGGGCTGTGCCCACTGCCCTGGGGAGCCTGGGCAGTGCCCAACCAGCCTCTGGGGGAAGAACCTTTGCCTGAGATCCAACCTGAGCCTGCCCTGACACAGCTCCAGCCATTCCCTGGCTGCTGTCCCTGGTCCCCCCAGAGCAGAGCTCAGTCCCTGCCCCTCCTCTGCCCCTGCCCAGGCAGTTGGAACTGCACTGAGCTCTCCCCTCAGTCTCCTCTGCTCCAGCTGAACACACCAAGTGCCCTCAGTGTCCTCACACGCCTTCAAATCAAGGCCCTTCCCCATCCTTGTGTCCCTCCTTTGGACACTCTCCAATGGCTCAATCCCTTCCTTCCATTGTGTCCCCCCAAACTGCCCCAATGTTGAGGTGAGGCCGCCCCAGGGCAGAGCAGTGGGACAATCCCCTCCCTGATGCCCCAGGACAGGGTTGGCCCCCTCTGTGTGGCTGTGTCAGAAAGGGACAGGAATGGACCATTCCCTGCCACGAACAAATGGACAAATATCTGAAAGCAGAAACCTCATCTGGTGACCCTGCCCAGAGCACTCGTGAGGGAGGAGCTCCCCAAATGCCACAGCAGGGAGAAAACCTGTGTCAGGTCTCAGGAGGTTCCCTGCCAGCCCACGATCTGCACATCTCCTCTCAGCACTCGCCTGCTGCTCTGCACACAGGACCAGCCATCCCCTGGGAGAGCAGAAGGTGTCTGCAAGGGCTCATCAGCTTGGGGTTGTGACTCCTGGGGTGTCTGTGCAGGGCCAGCAGTTGGACTCGATGATCCTTGTGGGTCCCTTCCAGCTCAGGGGATTCCCTGGTTCTGTGCCCTGTGTGCTCACAGCACATCGTGTTGGGTGCTGGCAGCGAGTTTTCCAATGTGGTTTGTTTGTGTCCAGAGGGTGGAACTGCAGCAGGATCTGCTCTGACATGTTTAAGGTGAGTCTAAAGATGACTGTGTGTGTGAGCTCTTCTTTCAGGAAAGGACATATTCGGACCAGAACAAGTTTATGTTCAAGTAAACCGTGTCTGGACTGGAAGCCACAGGAAATCAGAGTCACAGAGGATCATCCAAACACTCCTGGAGCTCTGGCAGCCTTAGTGCTGGAATGTTCTGCTTAACACCCATGAAAAAATCCCCTGCTGCCATTAGGAAATAAGATGAAACCCAATTCTTTTGGGGGTGTTTTGCTGGGATTCTGGAGGAACTCGTGGCAGTTACAACTCCTCCACAGGTTTTTTTTTTTTGTTCCATGACAGCCTTTCACCTCCACAGTGAGTTATATGAGCCATTAATTGTGCAGTTCCCATTTCAGGAGGGTGAAGTCCCATATCCACAAAACCCAGCCAGATCTGAGATATTTTGCTGAAGAGACATTTAAAGGTAAGACAATTACTGCTCCAGCAGCAGCAAGAAGTTTCCCAAGCACATTCCCATCCCATAATACACAGATCAGAGCGAGAAGGGTCTCATGAATACCCATCACTCATCACAATAACCCTAACAAAATAATTTGCCAGGAGTAATGGGATGAAAATGAGAGGGAAGATGGTTAAGTTGACTGTCAGGGAAACTCTCCCTGGAGATCAATTTTACAGGGGAAGAAGTCCTGGGAGGGAGATGATTGAAACTTCAGTTGTTCAGATATGATCTGGGAGAATAATAGAGTTCTCATGTCTGTGTCCAAGCCTAAAGATCCAGTGAAGTTTGTTTTGGAAGGAATTTTCAGCATTTTTGTTGAAAGCACAGAATTTGAAGAAAAAAGAAACACCCTCAATTCATTTTGGGTCCGCCTGGGATTTTTCCATTGAGAGGCAGATAAACACTGGGCTTTATTTTGGGGCTTCTTGCCTGATTTATGTAAGTCTTGCTCTTTCGATGCTGTTACTTTGACACAGAAAAGATGCAATTTAGTTAGAAAAACCCCAAACAAGAAACCTCTTCTTGCATTTCCATAGCACAGAACTTTTGTTTTGAAAGTGTCTAAATGGGACAATTGTACATTCTCAAGTTTCTCCATTTCTTTATGCCCACCACACTGAATTTAGTCAACAGAAAATGTAGTCCCATTCCCTCTAAATCTAAGTTTTGGAATAGTTTGCTTATTAATTGCATCCCTTTTTTTAAGTCTTGTTCTACTTGAGGTGCTTAAATCAAGCTGAGATGCAGTGGAGTGGGACAATGGTGACCTTAGAGCCTAAAGGGGCTCCAGGAGAGTGGAGAGGGATTTGGGACAAGGGGGAATGGCTTCCCACTGCCAGAGGGCAGGGATAGATGGGAGATTGGGAAGAAATCCTTGGCTGGGAGGGTGGCGAGGCCCTGGCACAGGTTGCCCAGAGAAGCTGTGGCTGCCCCTGGATCCCTGGAAGTGTCCAAGGCCTGGTTGGAGCAACCTGGGCTGGTGGAAGGTGTCCCTGCCCATGGCAGGGGGTGGAACAAGGTGAGCTTTAAAGTCCCTTTGCACCCAAACCATTCCCTGATTCTGTGAAGCAAAGAGAAAGCTCCAGACTGCCAAAATAAAAAAGGGAAAAAGGAAAACAGAATCAAAAAACTGAGATGGGGTTTTCTTCCTCTCACCTCTGAGCACAGGTTGTAACCTGGAGCAGTGTGAGACGAGTCAGGTGCCAGCAGCAGGAACAAGGAATGTTTTCCAGGCCACTGTCCCAACCATGGTGACACTGCTGGGAATGAGGAGCCTCTTTGATGACCAAATGTCAATCAAATGACAGCAAAACTTATCCCACCTTCTTTTAGCTGCCTAAAAATTCCATGTCTAATCTACACAACCAGTCATTGATAACGAAAGATCCACACCTCTGACAGGTCACACAGCACATGCTGAGCTGGAAGGGACCCACAAGGATCATCCAGTCCAACCCCTGGCCCTGCACAGGCCCAGCCCCAAGAGTCACCCCCTGTGCCCCAGAGCATCATCCAAACCCTCCTGCAGCTCTGGCAGCCTTGGGGCTGTGCCCACTGCCCTGGGGAGCCTGGGCAGTGCCCAACCAGCCTCTGGGGGAAGAACCTTTGCCTGAGATCCAACCTGAGCCTGCCCTGACACAACTTCCCCTGCACTGGCTCCCTGTGCTGAGGGTGTGCAGGGTGTCCCACTCTGTGCAGGGTGTCCCACCCATTCTGTCTATCTCAAATCAAACATCTTGGCTCAGCCTGCAGCAAGCTGGGAGCACTCAGCCCCCTGCAATCACCACAGCAGACACATGCTAATTACTTTTCTTGAGATATATATTTTTCATAAATTTCATTTTCTCTGTTTGCAGCTTCGGCTCGTTCCCAAACAAAGCAGGCAGTGATTGAGCCTGGGTTTATTGCTTCCACAACCCAAATTACAGCTATTATCCACATCTACAACCTGCAATTATCCCCAACCTGCCTATTTCATCTCTTTATCGAGACATTCTCTGTGCTGATGGAAGGTGACAGACTGGCAGCCACAGAGAGCAGCATCTTCTCCCTGAGCAGCAGCTGCAGAGGGCGGGAGCAGGAGCTGCAGCTCCGTGTTGTTCCCAGCACCCAGGGACAGGGAACGTCAGGCTGCTGAGAGGTGGCCTCAGTGCTGCACCGCAGCTGTTCCTCCAAGGATCAGCTCTCCCTGATTCTTCTGCCTTATCCTGCCCTTCCCCAGGCTGGGCTGGGGGAAACCTCAACATCAGGAACGTGGTTCTGATGTTTCATCCAACCAGATGTTTTTTCCCTCTACCATGGGCCTTGATTTCTCCTCCACGATAGAAAAGCTCTCCAGAGGACCCACTTTGAAACTTCTGTATTTGCTGCCTCTGACATTTTGAGAATCTTTTGCCTGAAGACTTTGGTAGAGACATGAAGCACAGGTGCAAACCCCAGATCTGCCACCCTACTTGTGGCAAAACTCTTCACAATGTTCTGATCCTTTTCAGCTGCCTTGAAATCAGAGAATCACTGAATGCTTTGGTTTGGAAGGGACATTAAATCTCATCTCCTTCCACCCCCTGCCATGGGCAGGGACACCTTCCACTAGCCCAGGTTGCTCCAAATCCCATCCAACCTCTTGGTTTTCTACCCTGAGGTTCTCCTTGAACACTGTTTTCTTTCACTTCCCTTGAAGGGTAACCCAACCACTAACTGGGGGCAGTTCCTCAGTGTGGGGCATCTTCCCAACTGTCAGACTGGTTCTTTTGTAGAACTATCAAGATTTGGTGACTCCAGAGCTGGAATATAACTCAGGTTAGGTCAGTTCCAGTGGGATGGGAGTGTCCTGGCCCCATGTCCTGTGATATGAAGTGCCCATTGCTAGTGCAAAAGTGCCTCCCCAAACATTCACCTCTACTGAGGCAAACTCAGTCTCATCCCACAGCCTAAATTCTGAGCTATTTTAGGGGTCCAGCTGCCACAAAATAGGAGGGAAGTCCCTATTCCTTCCCTTCCAGCTATATTGTTCCAAGCATCTGCTTGAGAAGCAGGGAGAGCCTTCTCTGGGAAGGAGGAGATGTGCCTTGGGACATCCTGAAGCAGAAGAGGAAATAAATACTTCAGTTCTTGCAGCCTGGGTGAATGTTTTTGGTTTAAGATAAAAGGTTGGGTGGTGTAATGTTTCTGTTTACACTCTCCCTGCTTTTTCCCCACATCCCTTTCTTTCAAAGGTGGTCAAGAAGGACTTTCTTTTGGATAATACAATTCCCCTGCCTGAAACAAGAGAGATACTTGAGTCCTGTCTTCTGGAACAAGGTGGATCAGTGAAGCTGCTCTGCCTTTCTTGACAGCACCATTAGTGGTATCTGCTACTGCTGGAGGTGAATTAAAACCTAACAATAACAATTCTGGGCTCTGGGCCAGTTTCCAAATGGAAAAGGCAAAGAGACCTGACAGACTGTCTTCTTGAGGTTCATTGGCAACTCAGGTAAGGGAACTTCAGCGTTGGAATGAACTGATTTAAAACATTTTGCTCTGATCTGCATTTCAAAGTAACTATTCTGTAAAATGTCCAGCCTGTTAAGAGTGAACAAATAGTTTCAAGAAGATAAACCACTTTATTTCCTTCAATTAGCAGCTTAAATTGTTCACTGCAATTGAAATCCATTTCTTGCTTAATTCAAAGTAAACCTCTGAGTTGCTGCGTGATCCAACTCTCTGCTGAATTCCTCTACCTGCAGCTGGATTTTGGTGTGATATCCTCATTATTCCACCTAAGATAAAATACTTGATTTGGGGACTGAGATGATCCTGCACCTCAGAGAGGTGTGGGAGTGGAGGACACACCTGCTTTCCTTTTTTGTTGCAGTGAGAAAAGCACAGGTGGAACAGATTCTCCACGAAATGTGGGGACATTGTCCCCTGTGTGGAGGTGGAGAGACAGCTCCAGGCTATGCTAGTGCTGAATGTTGAGTGGAAAAAGATGCTGTAACTTTGGTTTCCAAGCTGCAGGTGCGTTTTCCTCAGAAAGGCCCAAGCCAGAATAAAACTTCTTTGTTTTTAATCACTGAAGTGGAATTGTTTCATTTTTCTTTTTGGCAAGGAAACTTGAAAACATCTGCTTTAGTTTGGATCAAATGGATTTTTTTTTTTTCACTTTTTAACTTGGTGGTTGAACTGAAAAATCAATTATTCACCCAGCCTTACTCCCAGCACATGTCTAGGAGCAGAAACTCTTGTTTTTATTCAATAGCAGGTGCTCAGCAATTTGAGCAAATGAATTCAGGGGTAACAGGCTGCCCTGTTTCCTTCCCTGACTCTTCCTGTCTCGCCTACAAAACCCAACCAGGGTTTCAGGGAGAGACCCAGAAGAGTTTCATTTCCTTGATGTCGTGTCAAGGCTGTGCCAACTGAGCCAGTTTGGCTGGAAATACAACACAGGGCCTTGGTTTGATCCCAATGGCTGCAGTTGTTGGTTTTCCAGCCTGTTTTAACATTAACAGAAGTTTCTTTGGACAAGATGAGGAGCAGCTGAGGGCACTTGGTGTGTTCAGCTGGAGCAGAGGAGACTGAGGGGAGAGCTCAGTGCAGTTCCAACTGCCTGGGCAGGGGCAGAGGAGGGGCAGGGACTGAGCTCTGCTCTGGGGGGAGCAGGGACAGCAGCCAGGGAATGGCTGGAGCTGTGTCAGGGCAGGCTCAGGTTGGATCTCAGGGAAAGGTTCTTCCCCCAGAGGCTGGTTGGGCACTGCCCAGGCTCCCCAGGGCAGTGGGCACAGCCCCAAGGCTGCCAGAGCTGCAGGAGGGTTGGGATGATCCTCTGAGGGACAGGGTGGGATTGTTGGGGTGTCTGTGCAAGGCCAGGGGTTGGACTGGATGATTCTTGTGGGTCCCTTCCAACTCAGCATGTTCTGGGATTCTGTGAGATAACGAGGTCCCCATGAGAAGCACTCAGCTCATTCCTGCCTCATCATCTCATATCACAGCAGTCTCCAAAGAAAGGAGATTGTCACCAAATGGGAAGTTCTAATGACTGTAATGCTGTGTCATAATAAGAAACCAAACAGAAAAACAACATCAAGGGCACATTTCCTAATAAACAGCTCTGCTGGAAAGAACTCTCCTCTCTGCCTGTTTCAGGCATTCCAAATTCTGCTCTTTCTCATGTACCATCAGTGGTGGAAGTATCCAGGCATTTGTTTCACAGTTGTCAAGGTGCTAAATGTTTGGCTGCCCAGGGGGGGAAGATGTGCTCTTAAAACTCTGCCTACATCATGTCAGTGCTGTGACTGGGGTTTTTGCTGGAGAACAGCAACCAGAGAATATCCTGAGGTACAAGAGACTCACAAGGATCATCCAGTCCAACCCCTGGCCCTGCACAGGCCCAGCCCCAAGAGTCCCCCCCTGTGCCCCAGAGCATCATCCAAACCCTCCTGCAGCTCTGGCAGCCTTGGGGCTGTGCCCACTGCCCTGGGGAGCCTGGGCAGTGCCCAACCAGCCTCTGGGGGAAGAACCTTTGCCTGAGATCCAACCTGAGCCTGCCCTGACACAGCTCCAGCCGTTCCCTGGCTGCTGTCCCTGCTCACAGAGAGTAGAGGTTGGAGCTGCCGCTCATGAAGATGTTGAGGACCCCAATGGGGACTGACCTCAGTCTTTTCTCCAACTGAAGAAACCAAATGACCTCAGCTGAAACACAGAATCTATGATTCTCTGAGTCTTTGTGACAAACAGGTGACCCTGAGCACCAAATTCCATGGGAGCTCCTGGTCCCCTTCCGTGCTTGTGGTAGAGGACTGGAACCTCCTCCACCCAATATTCTTCCCTGTTGGTTGCATGGCAGGTGAAAGACAGAAACTCTGTCTCATCCTTCTCATCAGATGCTTATCTGGAGTGGGAAGAACTGGAAGAGGTGAGAGACAAAGACCAGGCCAGACCAGATCTCTGAATCTTGGCTAAAATCTGACTCTGGTGCTTAATGCTTGGAGCAGAGGAGACTGAGGGGAGAGCTCAGTGCAGTTCCAACTGCCTGGGCAGGGGCAGAGGAGGGGCAGGGACTGAGCTCTGCTCTGGGGGGACCAGGGACAGCAGCCAGGGAATGGCTGGAGCTGTGTCAGGGCAGGCTCAGGTTGGATCTCAGGCAAAGGTTCTTCCCCCAGAGGCTGGTTGGGCACTGCCCAGGCTCCCCAGGGCAGTGGGCACAGCCCCAAGGCTGCCAGAGCTGCAGGAGGGTTTGGATGATGCTCTGGGGCACAGGGGGTGACTCTTGGGGCTGGGCCTGTGCAGGGCCAGGGGTTGAACTGGGTGATCCTTGTGGGTCCCTTCCAGCTCAGCATGTTCTGTGACTCTGTGACTCTGGGATGGATCCTGCAGAGTCCCTGCACCTGAGGGAAGGGTTGGTGTCATTCCTCTCTGACCACAAGGCCAACCTGCACCAACATAGGCCAGCAGGTCCTGCTGATCTGGGCATGACTTTCCTCCTGATGTCCCACTCCCAGTAGGAAGGGGAGTTAGTCCTGGCTGGGCTGGCTGCTGGAGGGCTCTCTCCTTCTGCTGTCTCACTGCCTTCACCCTCCAAAGCAAAGAACCTGCCAGAGCTGCCCAACCCCAGCCAGAGGCACAGCCTCAGGAGTGCTCCCACCTTCTCTCCTCCTCTGCCTCCAGCTCCTCCATCACTGCTGTTGAGCTATGAGAGGGGCCAGGTTGTGCTGCAGCTGCTCCAGTTTGGGATGTCATCTCTGTCCCTCTGCTTCCGCTGTGGGAGGGGTCTGGTGAGGAGCTGAGAGCCAATCCATCACATGGCAGTGGCAGCAGGAGCTGACAGGTAGGTCTAAGGAGAACATAAAGCATCCTAACTGCAGCCTGCAATTCCTGCCTCCTCCTTTGACCTCCTCTAACCCTGTCCCTGCTTGACGCTTCCTGGGCTTTAACCAAAATGAAAAGTCTGGCTCATAAAGCAGCTGGAAAAAAAGCTGACAGCAAAATAATAAACACATCAAGAGGTGAGAGCAGGGCTGTGCCAGCAAAGCAGGGGCTGTGGAACACCCCACAGGCAGGGCGAGTGTCTGTGGCTCTCGTGTGGTATTAAACCTGTCCATCTTCGCGACGGACGCCTGGAGTTCCTGTCTCCCTGGTTCTCCAGGGAATGACTGAGGGCTCCTTTTTCCATTTTCTCCTCACAGCTGCCTAAGGGGGCTGCACAAATGATAAATCCAGCACTGGCAGGGCAAAGAATTCCCCTGTGGCTCAGGGGGCTGAGTATGGTCAGATGACTTTATCTGGGATGGGGACAGGCTGGGGACACCAGAGGGGAGCTCTCCCTTCCTATTGCATCTTGTGGAGCTTTTAGTTGATGTCTCAAGCCCCCAGACAGATCAAAAACATCAGGGGTAGTAAATCTGCCCTGGCTCTGGAGGTGTTCAGTGCCACAGTCTTTGCCTCCTCTGCTGTGGCTGCAGCTCCTCCTGCCCATGTGCCCACGGCCGTGGGAGCAGGAGGGGCAGGAGGATGGGTATGGGATGGCAGCACCTTCTGTACAGAGAGAGGCTGTGAGAGCTGGGACTGTTGAGCCTGGAGAAGACATGGCTCAGAGGGGCCCTTGTCCATGTCTATTAATACCTGATATGATGTGGAGAAGTTGGATCCAGGCCGTTCTTGGTGGTGCCCGGTGGCAGGAAGAGAAGCAACGGCCAAACACTGAAATACAGGAGATTCCACTTACACCTGAGAAGAAAGATTTTTGTTTTAAGGATGGTCAAGCACTGAAAGAGGTTTTCCAGAATTTCTGTGAAGTCTCCATACTTGGAGATATTCAAAACTCTGCTGGACATGGTCCTGGACAACCTGCCCCAGGTGACCCTCCTTGAGCAGAGGACTTGGACTTGATGATCTCCAGAGGTGCCTCCAACCTCAGCAGTTCTGTGGTTCTCTGAAAATGAGGAACAGCCAGCTGGAAATGGGGAAATCATGTCCTAAGCTGTGACATTTGGAAAACCACTGTTTACCTTTGTCATAGGTTTATTTTTCTTTCCACTTGATGTTACTGCCACTCTCATAAATAATTCACATTTTGTGAACCGGAGTATATTATTTAAAATGGTACAAATTAATCACCTTTAGTGCATTCCAGAGCTCCCACGTTATTTTTAATGAATTTGTAAAACACTCTTTACATGTACGAACAGGATTAACTTTCCAGCCTGAGCAGAATCAATATTTCATAGATTTCTGCAGCTTATTCATATTTAGTTATTCAAGGAAACTTCTTTTTCTCAGTGATATGTGGACAACACGTATTCCTGGTGTAAGAATTGGAAGGAAATATTTGAAGGTGGAGTTTCAGGGCTCCTGGACCATTGACACACAAACTGGTCTGACTCTTTCTCCAGCAGCCCTCAGACAAGCAGCAAAATCAACTTAAAACCTCCCAAACACCTCTTTGTGATCCCAAGATGCCATGGAATGAAACTTCTTGGCTTCTTTCCTACTTTGCTCATGTCTGTCTTTTAAATAGGAGCCGTATTTGTGGCCAAATAATGTCACCTGTTTCTTTCTTTTTGTAGCTCACACTTTAATGTCTGCAATACCTCATAAACAGAACATGAGCTGAGACTGTTTTAATTAGCTGTGGCATAAAACTCCCTCATTTTTTATGTCCTGGGAAATAAAGAAATAAATATCTACACATTACTGTATAAAAAAGAGGATCTCTGCACCACTAGCTTGATTTCTGGTCATTAACATAAAAAATTCCACGTGGAAAATCCTCTCTCAGTGTGCAGAAGTGACCTATAATAACTGGAAATCATTTAATGATCCTTTTAACTGCACAGTACAGAGAAAGAAGAGGCTTCTGGGGATACACCTCAAGATCTCTCCGTGGTTAAGGCTGCCAAAATAAACATCTCTGTCCTGCTGGGACAACTTCCATTGGTTAAGAAGAATGATTAAAATTGCTTATGTATAGAATCCCAGGATCATTGGGTTGGAAAAGCCCTCCCAGCCCATGGATCCCCCCTGTGCCCCATGCCCAGCTCGTCCCCCTGCCCAGAGCACTGAGTGCCACAGGTACAGAGCCCCTCAGCCCTGCTTTGTGCTGGGGATCAGCTGGTAGTTCATGTGGGACACAGATCCCCTCTCTCCTCCTGTTCATTTGAAGTGAATGGTATCTGCCAAAATTAATAAGAGCATAGAAACTCCAAATGATGATAAACAGGCAAAAAGCTCAAAATGTTTGATTTCTTTTTATTCTGAACTAATCACTCTGTCACCCTTCTTATCTTGGAAATAATCAAGCAGATGATAGCAATGTTGTATTTCAAATCAGCAGGTTTTGTTATTTTCACAGCACGAAGCCTCGACAGCAAAGAAAACCATGTCCAGCCTTTATTAATAATTTTCCTCAGATGAAGGAGAACTAATATGCTGTTGGTAATATCCACACTGCTTTTGTCCTACAAAGATTTGCCATTTTACCACTGAGTGAAGCCTGAAAAAGTGTTCCATTTGCTATTGCACTCACCAAAATCTATATTAATGATTACTGATATGCTGTGACACACTTGATTTTTCTGCAGCAGATACTTTCTCATTTTCTATATTTTCATTTCCCTCACGCAAACCTTTCAAGAGTTCTTCTCTTACAAGTTGCCTAATAATTATATCAAAATAATTATATCAAAATAATGATATACAAAATATTTTGTAATTATATTCTCTAAAATTCTAATGCCACAATTTTAGCATTTGCACTTGTCCCATTTGCATACTGACTTATATCTGATTAACCACCCCGAGCAACTGAGGACCTACTTCCATATAAACTCCAGCAAAATGTATGGAAATTACTGTTATATTTAGTGATCTATGGGAGTGATTCTCAGTTGGGAAAACAGAAAGTTTCTGGCTTTTTAGGGGCATATTTTGCTTTGCTGCAGTCCCAGGTATGGTCACGATCCACGAGGGACACAGAGATTGCTCTTGGCACCTGCCCACCTTCCAGCCCAGGGCCAGGGGGCTCAGAGACCTGCCTTGGGTGGCAGTGCTCAACAACCACATAGTTATGGAGTTAAAAACCCACTTTTAATGAGAAAAAAAATTGACCACGTAGTGTTATCTCAGCTGTAGAATATCTAAACACACATTGCCAGCAGGTCAGTGGAAATGGGAATTATTTCTGGAAACTGCCCTCTGAGTAACGTGGCAGCCCCTTGGCTCTCCAGATGCTGCATCTGAGGTCATGGAATCACAGAATCATGGAATCTCCTGAGTGGGAAGGGACCCACAAGGACCATCAGTCCAACTCCTGGACCTGCACAGACACCCAACAATCCCACCCTGTCCCTCAGAGCGTTGTCCAAACCCTCCTGCAGCTCTGGCAGCCTTGGGGCTGTGCCCACTGCCCTGGGGAGCCTGGGCAGTGCCCAACCAGCCTCTGGGGGAAGAACCTTTTGCTGAGATCCAACCTGAGCCTGCCCTGACACAGCTCCAGCCATTCCCTGGCTGCTGTCCCTGCTCACAGAGGGCAGAGATGGAGCTGCCCCTCGGGAGGAGCTGCAGCCCCCGCTGAGCTCTGCCCTCAGTCTCCTCCAGCTGAACAGACCAAATACCCTCAGCCCCTCCTCATATGGCTTTGCAGACCCTTCACCATCTTTGTATGACTGTATGAAGCTTGATCCCAAAGTTTTGGGAAACAAGACTGCTTTCAAGGATGACAACCACAGTCTCCCCCTGTTGTGGTGTTACTTGGGTCCAGTTTTTTTCAACCCCCCTCCCCAATTGCTACAAGTTGAGAGAGGTTTTACACAGGCAAAACAGACTAGATGTGGGGGAATAACATTAAATTTATTGCTAACAGAATAGAAACTAAAGAGTAATACAATACACAGTATAAACACACTTTTACCACCCCTCGACCCCCCAAAAATGGTGCCCAACCTGGGGCCACCTTCAGCCCCAGGGGCAGTCAAACCACGACACCCTCCCAGACAGAGATGGAGATTTTTGGAGTGCCAGGCTCTAACATTCAGGTCCTACCAGTGAGAGATTACCTTCTGTGATGTCTCAAAGGCCTGTCCTAACCTTTGGACTCGCTAAATCCTTGCAATAAAACCTCAGTGTGCAGGTGGGTGTTGTGGTTTAACCCCACTTGGCAACTGAGCACAGCACACCTACTCACTCCCTGCCCTGCACTGGGATGGGGCAGTGAGAAAACTCATGGGCTGAGACAAAGACAGTTTAATGGGACAGAAAAGGAAGAACATAATGATGCTGATAATGGAAGAATTAGAATACACAGAACAAGTGAGGCACGAGGCAGTTGTTCAATTTTTTAGTGCATGAGGAACACCATCTTTGGCCACACAAAAGCAGAAACTCCTTTCCCCCCTAACTTTATGATTAGTTTCTGTTAAAAGAGAAGGTTCCTCCAGGCTGAATTCCACACCAAGAGCCAGGTTTAATCAGTGGTGGGACTGCCTGTTCTCCAGGCTTTGACTGATTGATATGGCCTTCCTATAACTCATGTAGCAAATGAAATAAGGGTCATCTCCTGTAAGAAGCAATAAAAAATCACCTCGAGGAACAAATCAAACCTATCAGGGATCTGCCTTTAAAATAAGGGACAAGAAGCCAGCATAACTCTGGCTGTCTCTGGAGCTTCCTGGGAGGACTGGCCTGTGTGGACATGTTTTCTGCTCCATTCTCTCCCCCCTGGCTCCCCTTTCTCACACTGCAGTGTCTGGCAGAGACACAGTTTCAGGTCTCACTTCTTCCCAGCCATCACGTGGGCATCGCTGGGGTGGTCCTTGGGCGACCTGACCACCTGCAGTGTGGGGGCAAAAGGGCTTTCCCCGGGGACAGGCCAGCAGAGCCACATCTCTGCAGCCTTCCTGCCACCCCAAATCCCTCTGGCCCCTGCCCTCAGGAGGACCAAAACATCTGGTGTCACCTGGACTCACCTCCAGCCCCAGAAAAGTTGAAAGAAGCAGCTTTGACAGGTTTATTCAAGCAAAGCAGAGCAGTGAGAGAGATGCTGCAGCAGCTCAGCTTGGTCAGAGCTGGCACTCACCTCACTGGAGTGGGAGGAACACGGATAAATACCCTGCAGGTGGGTTTCTGGGTATGGAGGGCCCTTGTCATGACCAAGGCAGCCACCTGGTCATGATGAATGTCTGTGTTTGCTGGGCATGGTGGTGTTTGGCCAAAGGTGGGGCTCAATGATCTTGGAGGCTTTTTCCAACCTTCATGATCCTGTGATTCTATGGATGCCCCAGCAAGATGATCCTGAGTCAAAGCTGGTGCAGGAAGCTCACCCATGTTAAAGCCATTTCCTTAAACACCAAGATCCATTGGGAATCTCCCACCCAGTCCAGAATCCAGCTCAGGACCCCAGCCTGAGAGGCCCCTCTGTCACACACAGCGAGGGAACAGCAGCCGAGGAGAGACCTCTTTCTACTGACAGCACAGAAGCTGAAACATGAATTACAATGATCTCATTTGAGGTGTTTCCAGGTGGATTTTGCCTGATTCCCACTGAAAAATAAGATTCCAAGAGCTGTTTTGCCCCAGCTCCTGCTCATGGTGTGTTGTGACTGAACCAAACAGTTGTTTCAGTCACTCCTTGCTCTGACCCCTCTGGGCTGTGAGAGAGGATGACTCTGATTTCCCATCTCAGCTCCAGAGCATGTGTTGCTCTGCTCTCGGGTCCATGTCTGAGCAGCCCCACTCCTGCCCTGCTCACCAGCTTCCTGACGAATTTGGTTGCTGTCTCTGGACTTTCCTCCTGATGTCTTGTCTGGAATCAAGTGGCCTCTGGATGCCTGTGCTGGCCAGTTTGGGGACAGTGATGATGGTTCACAGATGGCCCAGAAACCCTGGGCAGCACAGAAAGAAGGAATGGAAGGGAAAGCAAATGTGTTCAGGTTCACAGAGGGGCAGTGAATTATGCTCTACATGAAATAACTGGAGCAGCTTCTCAGAAAGATCTAACTCATTTTCCTAACAGCCTTTCTCCTGCCTTGCTGGAAAGACATTCCACATTTCCATCACTCTGTGATGGGTTATGTTCCAGGCAATAAATTGAGCTCCTCCCTGTCCTCTCTGGCCACCTGAGCTGCTGCTCAGCTCTGTTCTCATGGAGAGCAGGCTGTGAGAAGAAATATGCCCTGCCATTTTTGCCCCGTGTAAAATTGCTTTGAAGCTGACTGCAATATGTTCCAGGACAGAAAGGGTCCTGCAGAGCGTGACTCCTTCCACATGTTCCTGCAGAAGGAGGTAAAGGCAGAAAAACGAGCTCTGAAGCCTTTTCTGGATCCAGATGGATCCCAAACGGGCACTGGAGTCACTCAGGATGGCACGTGGCTGCCCCACTACCTATGGAACAGGGGGCTCCAGACCTGGGAATATCTGTGGGATGGCACTTCTTTGCTCGCCAGGTTTCCCTCAGGTAAAAAGGACTTGCTCCTGTGCCCTGAATTCAGACACTGCAAACTTTGCCCACTCAGGGTTCCCTGGCCCACATTTTACCACCCACCAGCACTCCCCATATCTCAATTAATGCATTAATGAATAGATTAATGAATGCATCTCAAGGAATACAATAATGCCTTAGAAATAGACTGAAACCCCCCCAAAAGTGTCACTAAAATTGGGTCTCATGCTGTTAGCCAGATTTGTGATACCACCCCCAAGAGGGTCCCCAGTTGCCCCGAGATAGAAACACAGACTGAGCTGTGTCCCAGGGCACAGGATTGGCACAGACCAGTGTTCACACTGCAAAAAGGTGGATGGGCAACTTCCCCTGGCCCTGCCAGTGCTGGTGTCACGGTGCCAGTTCACAGTTCACTTGGATGAACATGCAAGTCATGCATGAACACGCCAGAACATGACAGACAAGGGATGAACACCTGTAGGGACAGACTTGACAGTGTCTGTGTCTTCTGCCATGACTTTTTTGGAGTGAACTTACCCAGGGATCAATGCTGATGCCCAGATACATGGTAAGGAATTCACTGGGGGATTTATTCCTCCTAATTTTTAATGCCTGTGTCTGATCACATCTCTGTGGGCTCCCTTTCTGGTATCTGGAGGGAAAGTGGGACTTTCAGGTGCTGTTCACTGACCTATTTTAGGCTTTAGGACAAGATTAATGGTGGCTTGGGCTCTGTTGCTTATCCTGATGAGAGCTGCAGAGACTGCAGAGGGACACGTGGAGCCAGATGAATCCCACCCCAGTAATCCTGGGATACAGGGGACGTTACACCCTGACAAATAGCTGGGCAGCCCGTTAGATTTCCCCCATTTTCTCAGAGTTATTACTTCATATTTTCAGCGGACAGCGCAGGTTACACCTACTTCACATTGGAGTGGCTTGTTTACAGCCATAATGGATTAAATTTTAGCTCCAAATCTGTTGTGTAAGAGCTACATCATGGCAGCAGCCAGGAAATATTACAGAGCCATCAGCTGCATTGTGGCCACGGCTGAAATTCAGCCATGCCTGGAGCCTGACTGTTTGACACAGTACAAAGCTGTGTTGTAGAAAGCAAATTAAGAAACAATTATAGCTTAATAATGTCTTCAGTTGAGGCTCTGGAGGCTCTTAGGTAAGCTCAGTGTAATTACCTTCAGTGGAATCTGACCAGCCCTTTCTTTTAGGGCAGGAAAGCTCATTTGTACAGAAAGCAAGACATGAGGTTTGTGTTTCATTCCAAATGAAAGAGCCGAGATCCCATCTCTGCTGCTGCCAGGAGAAACAGGAGCAGGGTTTGCTCCCAGAATGTCCAGACTGTGAACACCAAGAGGGCAGCTCTGCAGAGCTGGGGACACAAATACCCAGCTCAGATCACATCTGGGGGGCTGAGAGCCCAAGGCAGTGGGTGAGACTGGACGTTAATGGTTAATGAATTATAATAATTGAGGAGCAACAAGGTGCTGTGCTGGGGCCAAGTTTGCATCCCCCCAGGGGGCAGGGGTGAGGTTTTGGGTGTGGAATAGTGAGACTGATCTGCATAAGACAGAGGGGGAGCCTAAAAGCTGGGCTTTGAGCCAGCTAAGAGGCAGAACCTGTGGAGATGGGGGGGTGCTTTTTATCCCGACAGCAGATATATTTACAAGCATCAGTCATTCAGTGCTCCTCACTCCAATCCCCCTCGAGGGATTTGATAACAAGAGTTCCTCTTGCCTTCAGGGATGGGCTGGTGCACAGGGAGGGGCTGTGGGACTCCCCAGGGTGCCCAGCAGGAGCAGTTGGGGCAGGGCTATACTGGACATAGATGGTGCCGAGGGTCCTCAAACAGTGGGACAGGCACCCAGAGAGCCTGTAGGATTGCACCTTAGAAGAAATGTCCTCACTGAAAGGGTTGTCAAGCACTGGCACAGGCTGCCCAGGGAAGGATGGAATCACTGCCCCTGGAAGTGTTCAGAAATGTGTAGATGTGGTGCTGGGGACATGGGTTGGTGGTGGACCTGGGAGAGCTGGTTAATGGTTGGACTTAATGATCTTAAAGGGCTTTTCCAGCCTTAATGGTTCAATGATTCTGTGGATCTCCATAGAATCATCAAGGTTGGGAAAGACTTTCAAGGTCATCCAACCATTCAGCCACCCCCACAGTAACCCCTGAAGCAGCTCACCCATCCCTGGAGGGATCCAGACAACAACAGCACAAAGCCCTGAGCAACTCAGTTTGAGACTCTCAGAAGTCTCTCCTGAGCTCAGCCCCTGCCTCCTGCTCTGAGGTGGGATCTGGGAAGGGCCATGAGCCCTCCCCAGCTGGAGGATCAGAGCAGTGGGGCAAAGAGGACCCTGCAGCCATGAGGGCAGGGGATGCATCCCCCAGGGATGCAGAGGTTGACAACCCTGAGAGCCAAGTGTGTGGTGACAGGCACCCACTCCATCACCAGCAGGGCAGAGAGGAACATGATGAAAAGGTCACTGGCTGTGAGCAGCCAGGAATATCAGACTGCTCAAAGATCATGATTTCACTCTCTGTTGGGTCGGGCAGCTCAGCTGCTCTTTGCCCTTTTCCTGAGAGATCCCTCTGCCAGCACTGCCTTCTGACCACCCCTGCAAGAGGAAACAAATGTGCAAAACTCCCTTGGTTTGCTATTTAATCCTTGTTTGTCCTTGGAAGGCTGCCAGCCTGCCTGGACTGTGTGTGGTCTAAATCTGTGATCCCCTGTTTAGAGCCTGTCATCTTCCAGCAGGCTTGGAACTAAAGACTAAATAACAGACAATGCCCATCTTTATTAATGTCTCTCAGGCCTCTTTCACCAAGGGTCAGAATCCAGGGAATTATGTCTGTCATTGCTGAAAACCATCAGTGTCAGAAGAGAGAACACATCTTGTTTTGATTGAGTCCACACTGCAGTTGTGGCAGGAACTCCCAACGGCCCAACACCAGCTCAGGGTCACCCTGTGCCTCACAGGCTCCAAGATTCCATGGAGACCCAGTTTTCTGCTGTCCCATTGCCCAGCTGACCCAGCTCTGTGGAATGAATTCCAGCTGAGAGTCCTTCCTGCGCAGTTCCACAATACTTTGCATGGAATCACAGAATCATTAAGGCTGGAAAAGACCTCCAAGGTAATCCAGGCCAAATTTTGACTGAATCCCACCATTCCCACTAAATCATATCATCTGGTCGTTTTTGAACCCTTCCAGGGATGGTGACTCCACCACTGCCCAGGGCAGCCTGTGCCAGGGCTTAATCAGTGTTTCAGTGAAGAAATCTTCCCTGATATCCAATCTAAGCCTCCCCTGGTGCAACTTGAGGCTCTTTGCTCTTGTCCCATCATTATTACCTGGGAGAAGAGGCCAATTCCCACCTGGCTCCACTCCCCTGTCAGGGAGGTGTAGAGAGCACCAAAAAACAACCCCAGGGCTCAGTGCATTGCTTTGCTCTAAAGGTGGTTTGTCCACCCCCTCCATGTGTGTGGAGTACAGCTGCCCCTCAGCACACAACCATCTGCTGTCAGAGAGAGGCCTCACTGCCAGGCTGTGCCCAGGAGAGCCTGGGGGCAGAGCTCCAGCCCTGTTTATCACAGGCAAAAGCTTCATTTCCCTGCTGAATGAGGGCACACACTTATTGCTGACTGAGCTCTCTGATGAGGGGCTGTGGGTGTTGGCAGAGCTGTGTTTGCTGGCCACTCACACTCTCACTTCTCTCACTTCCCCAGGGATCACCAAGAGCCTCTTTGCTGCATTAGTAGGAAAAGGGAGAAGAGCAAGAGAGAGGAGGCCTTCATGAAGTCACACAGAATCCCAGAGCATGCTGAGCTGGAAGGGACCCACAAGGATCATCCAGTCCAACCCTGGCCCTGCACAGGCCCAGCCCCAAGAGTCACCCCCTGTGCCCCAGAGCATCATCCAAACCCTCCTGCAGCTCTGGCAGCCTTGGGGCTGTGCCCACTGCCCTGGGGAGCCTGGGCAGTGCCCAACCAGCCTCTGGGGGAAGAACCTTTGCCTGAGATCCAACCTGAGCCTGCCCTGACACAGCTCCAGCCATTCCCTGGCTGCTGTCCCTGGTCCCCCCAGAGCAGAGCTCAGTCCCTGCCCCTCCTCTGCCCCTGCCCAGGCAGTTGGAACTGCACTGAGCTCTCCCCTCAGTCTTCTCTGCTCCAGCTGAACACACCAAGTGTCCTCAGTGTCCTCACACGGCTTCCAATCAAGGCCCTTCCCCACCTTCATTCCCTCCTTTGGACACTCTCCATCTGCCCTGACATTCCACCTCCCAACAGCAACCACCCAGGCTGGGAGGAGATCCCTATCCTGACCTCTGCACTCTCCCATGGGCTGGTTGGAAAAAAACCCAGCTAATTCTTATTGTGTCTTGGTGCTTTCCAAGAGACATTCCTGACCCTACTGTCTGTCTCCAGTGCTCCCCTTTTGTGCCTCTGAGCCTGGCACCTTCACACCCTTCTGATTTTCCTATTTCTTAAAGTCACCTCTATTCTCTGAAATCTCCTGAATTGCTTCTTATACAGGAATCCTTCCATGACCTTCTTCACCCTGTTGTGCTTCTCTCTACCTTTCTCATCTCACCTTATTCCTGTTGCAGAAGGGAGGGACCAGAACCACCCACAGTATCCAGGGGGAGGTTTACCATGGATTTACCCCTATCACGTACATATTTTTATATGTTTGTCCTCTTTTGTCCTAAATATTCTATAATTTGATTTGCTTTTTTGTGTGTGTGCTGAGCTGATGTATTCATGGAACTGTTATAATCTCCCTCCCTCCCTCCTGAATGACAGTGATCAACTCAGAGTCCCTTGCTGGAGATGCCTGATTAGTATTTTCCCCCTTGCACTTGATTTTACATTTATTTACATTAAACTTCACCTTCCATTTCATCACACTGTGCTTCTATAATTCTTTCTCCTTGATCCCCCGAGCAGCAAAGTGATCCCTGAGCACTTGTGCTCTTCTCCAGGCTGTTCATTTCAGGATCACAGGATGGTTTGGGTTGGAAGGGACCTTAAAATCCATCCAGTATCACACCCTCTCATGGGCAGGGACACCTTCCACTAGCCCAGGTTGTTCCAAGTCTGGTCCAACTTGGCCTTGGACACTTCCAGAGATGGGGCAGCCACTGCTGCACCAAGCTTTTTTGGGAGAGCTGAGCAGCACAGCCCTGGCCCTCCCTCTGTTCACCCCTAACCCCTTTCCTTCCTTTCACCCTGGTGAGAACCTTCACCTTTCTTCCTAAGGCAGCACAATTTCTCTAAAACCCCCTGGTGAGGGACCTTCCTGTGTGGAACAGATGGAACCCCCAGTTCTCCTCTGGGATGTGGCTGTAGCTCCTTTTGTGGAGCTCAGCAGGATTGGCTTCCCTGGGAAAGCTGCTCTGACTCTTTCCCAGTACATTCCCTTTTGCCACTTCCCTACAAATGCCTGAAGTATTTTAGACTTGTTGTTGGGGAAACCACAAATCTGAAAAACATCCTCTGGTCCTGTGATGGTTTTAAACCAGGGGTTTCCTGCAGCAGCTGTTTTGTCCTTGAGTTCCCCCAGGGCTGGGGTGTGAATGCTCTCATTCTGGGGAGGGTTCCTGCCATTTTATCATTTTGTCCTCTAACCTTCCTGCTGGAGTTTCAGTTTAAGCCACATCCTCTGATAAACAGATCCAGCTGAGGGGCTGATTTATTCTAAGACAACACCAGGGTCTCTTCAAATTCTCCTTGCCCTTTGCAGTTGATTAGCAGAGCACATCCTCCTGCAGGTATCAAAATGCAGGGCCAGACCTCCAGCACACTCTCTGTTCTCTAAACTTTGATGCAGTAAAACCAGAGATTCAGGGCCTGAAAATTACATTGACTTGGGGTTCAGGGCTTACAAGCCCCTGCACAAGGGATCTGACAGAATGGCACAGCCAGGCTCTGAGAGAGGCAATGAAACCTTGATGGTGCTTTATCTCATAATTCACCAGCACCAGACACAAATACCTGAACCTGGGAAAAAGCTCAGCTTCCATTTTCTCCCCTTTGCCTCCAAGTCCTGGTAGATTAAGAGTTGCCAGGCTGATAAATGACCATTGTATTAATTTAATATTATGTGGAGATTCATAAACACCTGACTCCCACTATGGAGTCCATGTATCTCTCTGATGAATGGAGAGTTTCTGCTTCAAAAAACTTGCTGTTAAATCAGATGCATTGAGAATGTAAATGAGCACTAATGCAGCAGGATGGCCATGATCAGTGGGTTTGTGACTGTCACAGCACTGGTGGCTTTGGAAGAGGGTTCATAATATCTTCTGAGAGGGTGTGATGGGGTTTAATAATATTCAGTGACAGAAGGGTTAATTCATGGAGTAGTTAAATCCTAGAGGGATTTCAAAGCCCTGTGGATGTGGCACTTGGGGACACAGTCAGTGGTGGCCTTGGCAGTGCTGGGGAAGGGTTGGACTTGATGGTCTCAGAGGGCTTTTCCATCCTAAATGACTCTGTGGTTGTAAAGAAGAGCTCTGAATAGGCCAAGCTGCAGGGAATTAAAGAATGGGATGAGAAAAGGAGTGATGGAGATGTTCAAAGATGCCCTGGTGCTGCTGTGACTACAGACAAGGAGCTCACAGAACTGGTAGGGCTGAGCTTGTGGAACTGGGGACTTCCAGTGGCCACCTGGTGACAGAATTCCCTGGGCAGGTCCCTCAGTGGGTTATGAGATGATGGGTGAGGTGTCTGCTGGGCAGAGACTGAGCAAGAGGAAAGGCTGGACCCACCCGAGGAAACAGGGAAGTGCAGCAGTGGGAGGTGGAGGTGTGAGGACAAGGTGAACTCCCCAGGTACAGCCCCCAGAAGGCAGCAGGATGAGCTTCAGCCTGTGGAGTTGTGGAAAAGGGCTGAGAACAGGGAAGAGCATTCCCATGTCTGCCTTCCTCATGCACCATCTGCACCATGCCATGAGCTGCACTTGCCAGCCCAGGACAGCAGAGTGCAGTATTTTGGATGACTAAACCCCTGCCTCACTCTCAGCCCCCTCCTCACCTCAAGTTTCCTTATCCTCTGTGTCTTGCATTTCCCTGTTTCAGTCTGTGCTGCTCAGGCTCAATGTCAGGCGAGTCAGGAGGTGCAGACCCAGCTCTGATGTCACAGTTAAGGAGGGTAACACTCCCCCTGCGTTAGGAGTTCGCTCCCTGCTTTTATTAATTACCTTTGCCAACTCAGAGACATCCCGGGAGAAGCCAAGAGTAATTGGACTGTTTCATTTGCTTTCCAGGAACTGCTTATTAATGGTAAAACTCCCCCAAATCTTCTAAACCTCTGGATCAGAACAGAAGTTTCCTTGGCAGACACAGCTGAGTTCCAGCAGCCCCTCTGCCAGTTCCCAGGCCTGGATCTCTGTGGGCTGGAGCCACAGCAAGTGTGGAAGCCTTTTGGTGACATGGTGGGGCCAAGCAGAGCTGTGCCTTGCTAAAGGAGACATTGAACTGCCCTTGGAAGCACTAAACAATGCTCTGACTCATTTGTCTCATCCCTTTTTTTCCCATTCCATGTGTGGAATACCTAAATACAGGTATGGAAAGAGAAGGGAACAACTGAGATGCCAGCAAAGAAAAACAAATGGAGGCCATTAGGAATTTATAACAATAAAGAGCAGTCTCTGAAAGGTAACATTTGAAATTGCTGACTCTGCAATTTGCCATCAAGGATATAACATCCTCATCCAACCAAAATGCTGCTTTGGAAATGTCAGAACAAGCACCAACAAACATGATGAGAGGAATCCTGAACTGCTCAGGGGAGCAGAGGGAGAGCAAGAAGCAGCTGAGGAGCAGTGGGAGGTTTGTGCTCTTGCACAAAAGAAGGAAGGAGGAGAAGAAGGAAGAAAATAAGGAAGAAAGGAAAGAATGAAGGAAAGAGAGAAAGAGAAGAAAGAAAAGAAAGAAAAAGAAAGAAAGGAAGGAAGAAAGAAAGAGAAAGAAAGAAAGAAGAAAGGAAGAGGAAAAGGAAAAAAAAGGGAGAAAACCCCCAAACTCTCTTGTTTCCAAAGACTTTTCCATCCTTGTGACTCCCTCAGCCTCGTGCTGTCCTGCCAAGTCATGGCTGTTGAAGGTGACAGGAGGTCTCTCCTTGCTGTTCCCTTTGGCCTGGTGTGGAGTTTCACAAAGGCAGGGAAAGCCCAGCTCCCTCCCCACCCCCGGGGGTACTGTGATGCTGGAAGTGCTGCAAGGGGTGCAGGGGTCCCAGTGCAAAGGCTGCTCCACCCCCACACGAGGAGACCTGGTGCTTAACATTAAATAGGGACACAAGAGAAAGGACAGGTATAAGGTGACAAGGAACCAATGAGGGAGAGACTCCCAAAGCCTCATAGGGTGGGGAGTCAGCTTTCCAGCTTGGCCACCTGCTTTGCCATTGCCAGAACAGGATTCCCTGTCAGACAAGGCATGGAGTGAGCTGTGGGACCTGCTTAGAAAAAGGTCCTTCCCCCACAGGCTGCTTGGGCACTGCCCAGGCTCCCCAGGGCAGTGGGCACAGCCCCAAGGCTGCCAGAGCTGCAGGAGGGTTGGGATAATCCTCTGGGGCACAGGGGGTGACTCTTGGGGCTGGGCCTGTGCAGGGCCAGGGGTTGGACTGGATGATCCTTGTGGGTCCCTTCCAGCTTAGCATGTTCTGGGATTCTACCTGAGACAGACACACCTGCCTGACATGGGCAGGGCTGCACTGGGTGACTGCTGGAGCCAAGGCAAACAGGGGGGATCTTCTTCCCAAGTGCATCTTTACCCCTCCTCTCGACTCTCAGCAGGCATTTGGGAGACAGCAGTGTCCTGCAGCTGCTCTGTCATCTCCATATCACAGGATGGGTCAGGTTGGAAGGCCCCACAGTGTCCCACCTGGTCCCACCTCCCTGCCCAGCAGGGCCATCCCAGAGCACATGGCACAGGATTGTGTCCAGAGGGGTCTGGAATATCCCCAGGGAGGAGACTCCAGCCCCTCCCTGGGCAGCCTGTTCAGGGCTGGGTCACTGCCCAGCAAAGAAGTTCTTCCTCCTGTCCAGGGGGAACTTCCTGGGCATCAGTTCCTGCCCGTTCCTCCTGTGCCATTGCTGGGCCCCCCCAGCAGAGCCTGGGCCATCCTCTGCCCCCTCCCTGCAGCCCCTGACACCCCCTGGGCAGGGCCCCTCTCAGGCTCTGCTCTGGAGGCTGAACAGCCCCAGCTCCCTCAGCCTTTGCTGCTCCCAGAGCTGCTCCAGCCCTTGGGCATCTCCGCAGCCTGCGCTGGCCCCGCTGCAGGAGCTCCCTGGCCCTGCTGTGCTGAGGAGCCCGAGCTGGGCCAGCCCTGCAGATGTGCCTGCCCAGGGCTGGGCTGAGGGGCAGGATCCCCTCCCTGCCCTGCTCCAATGCTCTTCCTGATGCCCCCCCAGGATCCCATTGCCCTCCTGGCCCCCAGGACTCACTGCTGGTCAGGGACAGCTCCTTTTTCCCCTGACCCTGATGACCCGGAGGATTCCTGATTGCTTGTGTCTGTGTTTTATTTTTTATGATTTGTGCAATACAGAGGTAGAGCCTATCTCCCGTTTTTTTTTTTTTTTGCAAATACAGAAATCTAACAGGCTGAGGAAGGGTTGTATATGCCTGAAAAAAAATCCTGATGATTTTAACTGCAGTGGAATTAAGGGGAACTCAGGAGTTCAGGTGATTAGCACACAGGTAATAATCAGCAGGAGCGATGATGGTAATCCCTCAAAGGGCAACCAAGAGGTACAAAAGGCACCTGAGGTATTGCCTGGGGACAGATAAGCAGGACAGAAAACACCCAAATATATCTAGTAAAATTAACTGCAATGTTGGTGTGTTCGGGTGTGGGGAAAGTGAACCAATTAAAAAGGGCGTGACGACCCTTTTTGGATGATAACGACCCATGATGGACCATAACGACCCTTGGGAATGTGAAATTCAGGGTGTCTCTGCATGGACCTGGGCTGCTGAGGTCTCACTGTCTCTGCTCACATACCAGGGGTGGGGAGCACTGGGAGCCATCCTGTTGGGATTGGAGCTCGCTGGGCTCCAAAGGTTGTGTCCCAGAACACAAACAGCTTCTTTCAGGCCGCAGGTTTGAATGTTTGGGATTAGAGACCCCCAGATCAGCACCAGCCTGGCAGCACAGGCACTGCTGGGACTCCTCCTTCTGGAGAACATTGCCAGGGACCAGTGGAGGGGCTGCAGCTCCAGGCACCAGGCACTGCCCTGCTCTGCAGGGTTCCTTTAGCATGGGAAGGTATTCCTTTGCACTCCAGGATCTTGTTGTGCAGTCTGGGAGCATGCCTTGCTGGTTGTGAGTAATTTATGTATTTATTATGTCCCCTGGCAGTGCTGTTTTACTAAAACTGTCCCTTTTTTATGGTGCTCTTTTATCCCTCTGGGAATGGAGCTTATATATCTTTAAAGAAAACAGAGTTATTTCATATTTCTGAAATGGCATTTTAAGTGGAGTAATGCAGATGAAGGGCAGCACACAAACACAATCATGCTTTGTATCTTAAATAAAAAATACCTTTCTCGGGAAGGCACGAAGTGGGGATTTTTCTCCCGGGCTTTCCGCGGAAAGTGTTGGCTGTTAAAGGACTCCTCTCTGCGTCTCTAACCAATTCAGAGCACATTTTTCCTACACAGTTCTGCTCTGTGCTAAAGAGGAAGGCTTTTATCAAGTGTCTTTTGTGTATCCCTGTGGTTCCTCGAGGTGCTAAGCGGGGCTTAAGAAGATGCCAGAGTCTTTTCAGATGCAAAGAGGGGAGTGTGGGTGCTCCCAGACACGGGTTCTGAGGAAATCAGAGAGCAAATGAGCTCCACCTTACCCTTGGCAAGGATCTTGCTGCCCCTGGGTCACTCAGCTGCCTGGCCCTGCTCCTTCTCCCCAGACTCAGCCCGAGAAAGGGTTTCAAGCCTTTCCCAGTGGTGCCAGGAGCCTGTCAGGAATACTGCAGGAATTTTGCTGTTGCTGCTCTTTATCATGCCTCTGTAAGGAAGGGGCTGCAGGTGGCTTTGCAGAGTCTAAAATCATGAAATCGCTGCCATTGTGTGCAGAGCAAGGGGAGAAAGATTTACAGTCTGCCCTGAGGAGCTGAGGGTGCAGCAGGGCTTGGAGCCCCTGTGATCCCCCTCCTCTGCCAGCTCTGCTGGGTGGGGAACAGCTCAGGCTGGAAAACTGGGAGGGGACTGGCAAGTGAATTGCAGGAAGAGGAGCAAATCTTTGACTGATTTGGCTGTGGTGGATTTAGAGAAGGGGCAGTGGCTATGAAGGAAGTTGCATTTGCAGGGAAGAATCCCGGAATCCCAGAATATACTGGGTTGGAAGGGACCCACAAGGATCATCAATCCAACCCTGGCCCTGCACAGGCCCAGCCCCAAGAGTCACCCCCTGTGCCCCAGAGCATCATCCAAACCCTCCTGCAGCTCTGGCAGCCTTGGGGCTGTGCCCACTGCCCTGGGGAGCCTGGGCAGTGCCCAACCAGCCTCTGGGGGAAGAACCTTTGGCTGAGATCCAACCTGAGCCTGCCCTGACACAGCTCCAGCCATTCCCTGGCTGCTGTCCCTGGTCCCCCCAGAGCACAGCTCAGTCCCTGCCCCTCCTCTGCCCCTGCCCAGGCAGTTGGAACTGCACTGAACTCTCCCCTGTCTCTCTCCTGGGAACTCCCACTTCCCCACAGAGCTGCTGACCCTGGCTCCTGGTGTTCCTGGGGAGTCTCACTGGGCTTTGAGCACCCACTGCCTCCCTCAGACATGATGCTCTCAGCATCACCAGGGCACAGAGCTGAGCGTTGGCCCCGAAATGTGAGTTTGCACCCACCTCAGGGCACTGCTCCCTTTCTCCCATCAGCCTCATCTCTGCTCCTCTTTGTTTAAATCAGAGGACTCACAGAAGTGGAATCAGCCCTCTGCTTTTTCCACATCATTTTGGCTCTGTCTGAAGCAGAGCAGGATCCCTCACCCCTCCTGAGTTCCTGGAACATCTCTGAACTGTTGGAACAGCAGATGGGTTTGAAAATCACACTAGGCAGATCTGCTGAGAGTCTCCTGCTCCTGGCCTGGCTCTGCACCTCCACTCCCTGCTCCATGCACAGGGGAGGACTTCGAGGGTCCCCTTCAGCCTGATGTGAGGAGATGGGGCAAAGTGGGCACAGTGAAGCATCAGCTGCTGGCAGGCACTGAGGGACATGGGACAGGACATTGTGCAGGGCTGGTCAGCAGCCCCGTGGTCACTGGGTTCACACCAGCCACTGCTGCAGCCACATCACCCCTCACTTCCAGCAGGGCCATAATCACATTTGGGAGAGGATGGTGTTGTCCTCCCCACAGCACTGAGCTGGAGAGGACCAGCACTAAATGAAGATGGAAAACCAATATTGGCTGGTCCAGGCTGCACCCAGAGGCTCTGGCTGCAATCACAGCTCCACAACCTTGTTTCCAGCACACGTGATGTGGAACATCCACAGCACAACAACACAAAACTGTCCTTTTGATCAAACTGCTGCCTCGAAATGCACATTTGTCAGAGCAGGCAGAGGGACCAGAGGAGCTGCTGTGACCATGCCAGGGCCCCAGCCCTGCCCAGCTCCCTTCTGCCAGGCATCCCCCGGAGCAAGGAACCACATGCCAGCAAAGCCACCCCATTGCCCAGGAGCCCAAAGCCGTGCCCAGGAGTTAAAGCCACACGCAGGAGCCCACAGCCATGCCCAGGAGCCCACAGGATGCCTAGGAACCCACAGGATGCCCAGGAGCCCACAGGATGCCCAGGAGCCCATCACCTTCCTGGCCCCACTGGGACACCCCTGTCCACGGTCACCAGGGCTGCAAACAGGCAGTGGAGGTCCAGTGCTGCAGACCCTTGAAAGTGCCACCTTCTGCTGCCTTTCCACACCTCCTCACACCAACTGCTGCCCGAGTCAGTCCCTCTCAGTCCTGCTGCCCCTTCTCCCGATCCCGTGTTCCTCAGGCAGGTTATCCAGGAGTCCTTCCCATGCCCTGATCTGTCCCCCAGGTGGTTGGACTGGCTCAGCCCTCACAGGGATGGTTTGAAGGTGTTTGCAGCTCTCTCTCACACCACAGACTTGACTGGGAGTCTCACAGTCTCAATGAGCCCCCGGCACCACCCCCTGCCCAACAGCCATGAATATCAATGGCAAGTGTAAGGGAGGAGTGAGAAGGGTGGGGACAGGAGGCTGAAGGCTCCAGGAAAGGAGACTTCTTGGTTTGGGAGCAGATCCCATTGCCACAGTGTGCCCAGGGTGGTTTGTGCTCCTCAGCAGCAGCCACAGTCTGACCTTTGCTGTGTGGTCAGTAAAACACCTGGACAGCAGTGAGAGCAGTGCTCTCCTTCCATGGCGGGAAATGAATCTGTAGGCAACCATCAAGTTGAAGTAAGTCCATCTTCTGGATGTGCTCCAGTGTCAGGGAGAATGGATACAAGGAGCCTGTTGCTCTTTGCTCTGCTTCCTTAGGCAGGATCCCAACTTTGTCAGCTCAGGTGGTCACAGAATCCCAGAATATGCAGAGCTGGAAGGGACCCACAAGAATCAGGAACCTCTAGCCCTGCACAGGCCCAGCCCCAAGAGTCACCCCCTGTGCCCCAGAGCATCATCCAAACCCTCCTGCAGCTCTGGCAGCCTTGGGGCTGTGCCCACTGCCCTGGGGAGCCTGGGCAGTGCCCAACCAGCCTCTGGGGGAAGAACCTTTGCCTGAGATCCAACCTGAGCCTGCCCTGACACAGCTCCAGCCATTCCCTGGGGGCTGTCCCTGGTCACCACCTGCCCAGGATGAAGTGCCACCAGGAGAGGGACCTTTCCTGGCTGAATCCCTTCTGTTGGTCCTGTCCTGGGCCTTGCTTTGGGAGTCCCTGAGCCCAGAGGGGCCGTGTCGGTGAAGAATCTCTCTCCTCTCTGTGGTGACCTTTGGCAACTGGTGTAGGTGGCCCTGCCTGAGGACAAGGGGACCTCCAGAGGTATCTGCCAACCTCAGCCAGGTGGTCCTGGTGGAAGCTGGCAGATTCCCTGCTCATGGAAGGGAGGTTGGAACTAGATGGTCTCCAAGTTCCCCTTCCAACCCAACCCCTTCTATGATTCCCTGCCCGTGTCCACCCAGGCAGACAGCTCCATGCTGGAGGCATTTCATCACCTCCCCATTTCTGAAGAATTACAGAGTTATTATCACTGACACCACTAAAATTTGGGGATCAAATCAAAAGAAATGAGATGTTCAGTCACAGCCCCAAATTCAGAGGCTGACGAGCAGAGCCCAGAGAAACCCTGACCCAGCGTGGGAGGTGCAGCCCCAGGGAACACCCCATTTGCTCTGCTGGGGAGCGAGTTCACCAGCCTGCAAACTTCAACAGCCGTGTCTCATATCTCCCCATAATTTATCACCCTGGTAAGCAGGACTAAATCAGGGCTACAGCAACACTTAGCTTTCAACAGCACCTTCAGTCAGGGAGATCAAAGCTCTGTGTTGTACACAATTAACCTTTGAGCTACCAGAGTAAATTACAACAGGGGCAAAGAACAAATCAGAACCTTCCCTCAAAAAATGAGCTCTGGATTCTACCCTCTTGCTGATGCTCACCCTGACTGCACTGGATCATTTCACTGGAGCAGAAACAAGGAATAAGAGAAGAAAGAAGAAGAAAACAGAAGAGCAAAGAAGAAAAAAATAAAGAAAAGAAGAGCAGGGAGAGAAGGCAGTCATAGAGCCCAGTGCACAGTGCACTGGGGGGGAATGAGGGAGGTGAGGGAATGAGGGAGGTGAGGGACTGCCTTGGACACATCACTGCCCTGCCCTCTCAGGGTAGGACAGACATCATCTCCTCTTCCATTTCTGCAGCTTTTTAGGAAGTGATCTGGCTCATGTTTGAGCCTGCAAGGTGCCAGATCTTTTCAAGTCCAGACATGCAGTGTTTTAAGGGAATGTATCCACAGCCTGATGAACAAGCACAGCAAAACCTCCATTTCATGTCACCCTCACTCCCCCTCTGGGTGTCTCTCACCAAGGCCCAGAGCAGTGAGTGCCCTCAGACCCAGCATTGGCAGCTCTGGTGGGAGCCCTGGGGCCTCACACATCCCCGAGTCACTTCTGTGACTCATGGAAAGCCAAAGCCAATTCCACACCAATTCATTCCCAGGAAGTGTCTGTGGTGACACCTGAGCTGCAGGATTTGATTTGTGTCCCCAGTGATCACTTTGCTGTTCACAATTTCACAGGGTGGCACTGGCCCAAGAGCTGTTTATTGCACATTCAGCCCACTCCTTCCTTCCCCTCCAAAGGACACCTGAGTTCAGTGCTGCATTATTCTACATCACTCTGCTGATATCCTCAGAGCTCCAACAGCATCACAGTGATGTCACAGGGCAGCAAGTCATGCCTGGTGATTCACCCATTTCCGTGCTCTCACAGCCCACTCCTGTCAAATGAACCATTTGTCCTTATTAATCTTGTTTGCTGTTGGTGCTTCAAGAGAAAAGTCCTTTCACAGCTGTGCTGCAGAAAAAACTCCACTGACTTCATTTGGTTGCTCCCATGGACTCTGGGCCATGAGAAAAGTGTCGACAAGGATGGACAGCAAGAAGAAAGAAGTTGTGGATGTCCAGAGAAGCTTTGGCTGCCCCTGGATCCCTGAGAGTGTCCAAGGGCAGGTTGGACAGGGCTTGGAGCAACCTGGGCTGGTGGGAGGTGTCCCTGCCCATGGCAGGGGGTGGGACTGGATGGGCTTTGAGGTCCCTTCCAACCCAACCCATTGTGGGATTCTCTGAAGAGAGAAGATGCCCAGGAGTTCCTGGACAGAGCAGAGCCAGCCCAGTGTCACCTGCAGGACTCACACACCTGAAGCTGTACCTGGCACTGCAATTCCCATGAACAATTCCCTGTTTGTACAGCCCAAGGGATCACCTTCATCCTCTGGTGAAGTTCTACTGAATCCAGCAAATAAACAAAGATGATTTAGTTCTTTATGCAAATTTGCAGGTATTGGAGCTTTCAAACAGGGGATTTGATCTCTCATTCTCTGAGCAAATTGATAAAAACCAAGGTTATGCCAACTGAAACCCTGGTACTTGGGCACGGGCCTGGGGCAGGTCACAGAGCTGGTACCAGACCCCTGCACCTGCCAACACACCAAGTGCCAAAGGAATGTTTCTGAGCAAGAGATGGAAAGGGAAAAAGCCTCGAAGGAGGGGGGGGAGGGGGGGGCAGGAGAAAAGGGCATTCATGGGTTTCTAATGATTCCCAGAGCCCAAGGACAAGTCTGTGGTGTGTCAGAAACATGAGCCCATCAGGTTTTCCTGTGCTCAGTTGGGATCTGTGGCAGATCCTTCTGCGACGGTGTCACAGAGTCACAGCACACAGGGCTGGAATAAACTGCCTGATGGTATTTCCCTCATCCCCTGCCACAAACCAAGACAATCCCATTGTGGTCAGCTCAGACCTTTGCATCAAAACATCCAGTGCAGGGGATCTCAAAAACACCTCACCTCTCTTTCATCAGTGAAATTTTCCCTAATTATCTATTCATAATTCTCTATTGCCACAATTCCACCCCTTTCTCTCTTTTACTAAACTTAAATGACAAGGTACTTCCCCCCCTGCAGCTGCCTTTAGTCCCATTACAAGTGGCTTCACGTCTCCCTTCATCACCTCCCTGCTTTCAGTGATGACACTTCTCATTTCCTTCAAAGATCATGTTTTCTAGACCGATGATCTCTCCCACTCTGCACCTCCAAACTCCTCCACCTCCTGCTTGCACTGAGACAGACAAATCCAGACTCAGGTGTCCAGGCAAATCTTGGATGTGTTGAGTGGAGCAGGCACCAGTCCCACCTCCAGAACAGTGTCTGTCCTTCCCCAGCCCACTGTGGACCCTCTGCTGTGCTCCCGACCCCCCTGCCCCTGGGATGCCTTCCTGCAGTGCTGGGCATTCCCTGCCCTGGCCCTGGGGCAGCTGATTTTTCCTCTTACTGAAATCATGATATGTGACATCCATCACTGCTCACCTGAGCATAAGGCCTGTTTTGCTGCCACGAAAGGATATTAAATTGATTTGATGTGATTTGTTCCTGACAAATCAAACCTGGCTGTAATTCCCCAGCTCGTTATCTCCCAGGTGCTCACGAGCAGTTTGCTGATAATATGTCCCCATTCTTTTCCCAGGTATTTCAGGCAGCTGGCTGGGCAATAGATCCCCATTTCATCCTTCTTTTTTTTTTAAAGATGGGCTTTGCCTTTCTTTTTTCCAGACCTCCAAAATTTTACCCATTCTCCACACACATCCAAAGATAAAGGCCAACTGCTCTGAGATTGATGGAGCTCCTCTAAGCACCACACAGAGACTGCTGGCAGGCCCAGGCAATTTGAGATCCTCTAATGGACCTAAGTGCTCTCCCCCCCATCCTCCCTCTGTTGCAGAATAAATTCTGGCCCCTTTGTCACCGGAGCTGTTTGTTAACTGTGTCGTTGTCATGTTGTCATCAGCTCCCAGTGAAGGCTGAAACAACAACAGGAGAAATTCCTTTGCCTGGGGCGTCATCACTCCAGACTTCTTCGCTTCCTTGGAGCAGCAGTGGGCCAGGGAAAAGTGTCTTTTGTCTTTTTCTCAGGGTTTATTTCATTATAGAAATTTTCCTCGTTAGTCTCCGTCTCCCTCACTGCTTGTGCCTTGTAAAATCCCAGGCGCACCCGAGGAGAAGGAGACATGGTTCAGGTGGAAGCTGTGGCCTCATCCATGCTCACTTCTTTCTGGAGATCTCATCTCCATCACTGCTTTATCCATCTCTCAGCTCCACAGTGGGAATGTGGCTGTGCCCATCTCCCACGGGATATAAAGACCCTTTCCAGGTGGTCCCAAGCTCCCTGCTGCTGACACAGCACATTCCTCCAGCACTGCCTTGGGCAGGATCAGCCCATTTAGGCCTGGTTTTGTGCCCACCCCGAGAATGAACGTGATCAGGGGCCTTCACTTGGTCCATATAAAGCCTGACCTGCAGTGAGGGATGTGCTGCTGTGAGCAGAGTTTAACAGCACAGCTGGAGTGATGCCAGTCCCAGGGGAAATGCCTCCCAGGGATTGGGATTGGAGGGGCAGCTCCAACCTCTGCTCTGGGGGACCAGGGACAGCACCCAGGGAATGGCTGGAGCTGTGTCAGGGCAGGCTCACGTTGGATCTCAGCCAAAGGTTCTTCCCCCAGAGGCTGGTTGGGCACTGCCCAGGCTCCCCAGGGCAGTGGGCACAGCCCCAAGGCTGCCAGAGCTCCAGGAGGGTTTGGATGATGCTCTGAGGGGCAGGGTGGGACTGTTGGGGTGTCTGTGCAGGGCCAGGGGTTGGACTGGATGATCCTTGTGGGTCCCTTCCAGCTCAGGATATTCTGTGATTCCATGATTTTGAGGCACAGCCTGCAGTTAATTTTACAATAAACCACAAGGATTCTCCACAGGCTTGAGTTAAGCCTAAAAATAAAGTTAAACTAAGGCATCATTTCCACCTGCAGGTGATGGCAGGGCAAGTATGAGATCTGTGGGGCATATGAGGACTCCCCAGCCCTGCTGATTCTCCCCTGGCTTCAGGAGTTTCTGAGCTTATCGGAGATGTGGAGCTTTTTCATCCCTGCAGAGACCTCAGACCAGCCCTGCCCGAGGTTTCTGGGCTCTGTGACACTCCTGTTAATCACCACCATGGTCAATTATTTATTGGCCCTCTCACTTGTACTCTGTCATGGGCTGGACTGGAGCAGCTTGTGCTTCCAGACAGGCTGTCATGTATGTGGTTATCTTTGGAGCTCATCCCCACCTTCGAGACTCTGACGGGAGAGATTAAGGGCACTTGTCACACCACTGCAGTCCAGAGCCACTCTTGCTGTCCCTGTAGCACTCCTGGCAAAGAGGACAAAAAGTGGCATTTGCTGTGGGTTTAAAAGTCATTGACTGCTTTTTTTCCTGGCAGGGTAGGGGATGGATAATAGGAAACAGGAGCAATCAATCCCAGACTATTAAATAATGGCACTTTGATGGGACCATTACATCTATTAATTCCAAGGGCACCATTCAGTTTTAGGGCTGTGTCTTGGCCTGTGTTTCAGCCTGGATTTCTGCTTTCTCACCTGTCACCCTGCAAGGCAAACACGTCCCCAAGGACAGGCTGGGATAGGACATGTCCATGTGCAGACAAGGACCCTCCAGTGCTGTGCTGAACACCCTGGGGGTGCCCAGGGGGTGGTGGGCACCACCAGCCTGGGCTAATCACCAGCACATCTTGTTCATGCCTTTGTTATTCATGTCTGAGATCCCTCTGGTCCCATCCCCTCCTAATGAATTCATGATGATGATGATGATGATGATGATGTGGTCATTAAAGATGGTGATTTGCTCAGGGCTCCTGTGCTTAAATTACAGGAGCAAAACATTAAGCAGAAGTTCAGAGCCCTTGCAGAGCCATCAGCTTTTCATGATTCCTAATTAATCCAGGCTGTCATTAACCAGAGGCTGCAACACAGGTGGCTGCTCCTCTTAGGGGTGCACTGGGAATCGGGCTGTGGGTTGGGCTGATGCATCCCCAGACTGGGAGCAGAGCCTGCTCTGGGTGAGTCCCACCTGCCTTGAGCTCCCTGGGCATTAACTGGCCCTGATGGTCGTGTCCAACAGGCTGCAGCAAGAGCAGATCCCTGTCTGCCAGCCCTGGGACAAGGAGTCCCTCAGCAAGGCTTTGCTTGCTGTGAAACCCTCGGCTCTGGAGCACTGAGAGTCAGAGAAACATGGAATCCCAGAATCATAGAATCTCCTGGGCTGGAAGGACCCACAAGGATCATCCAGTCCAACTCCTGGCCCTGCACAGACACCCCAACAATCCCACCATGAGCCTGAGAGCTCTGTCCCAATGGAAAGTCCTCTCCTGAAATCCTTAAGTCTTTTTTCTGGCATCACAGTGAATGTCCAAAGTGTGGAGAGCCTTCCTGGCTGCCAGGGCAGTGAAGGTGGGGAAGGGCCTTGATTTGAAGGTGTGTGAGGACACTGAGGGCACTTGGTGTGTTCAGCTGAAGCAGAGGAGACTGAGGGGAGAGCTCAGTGCAGTTCCAACTGCCTGGGCAGGGGCAGAGGAGGGGCAGGGACTGAGCTCTGCTCTGGGGGGACCAGGGACAGCAGCCAGGGAATGGCTGGAGCTGTGTCAGGGCAGGCTCAGGTTGGATCTCAGGCAAAGGTTCTTCCCCCAGAGGCTGGTTGGGCACTGCCCAGGCTCCCCAGGGCAGTGGGCACAGCCCCAAGGCTGCCAGAGCTCCAGGAGGGTTGGGATGATGCTCTGGGGCACAGGGGGTGACTCTTGGGGATGGGCCTTTGCAGGGCCAGGGGTTGGACTGGATGATCCTTGGGGGTCCCTTCCAGCTCAGAATGTTCTGTGATTCTGGAATTCTGTAGATCTCTTTGGAGTAGGACACATCTCCTTGATCTCTCCATGCCCCATATCCCCCTTTGCAGTGGCTGGTGGGGGATGGTCACATGAATGCATCTTGGAAGTCCATCAGCCCTGTGCTCCTGTGGGATTCCAAAGCAGAATTCCCCCAGACCCTGCTGGTCTGGCCACAGCCCCACACAGGGAGAGCCCTGAAGCTCCCCAGAACCCACAGACACAGTTTGACACCTCCCTGCATGGGGCAGAGGCTGCTGTGCTGCAGGAATGTTGTAAACATCTCTTGCAAACCCCGTGCCCCTCAGGAATCCTGCTTCCTAATCTCACTTATAGATCTTTTTATTTCCTCATCTCTAATATTTATGGCTGACCTTTACCACTCAGCCATGTGTGCAGGAACTATGGAGGAAAAACTGAGAAAAACGCCTGAGTCCTCGTGGGCCAGGTGGGGGTACAGGGCTGCAGGAAAGGCCACCAAGGTCCTATTGAGTGCCCAGGACCCCCTTGGGTCAGCTCTGGCCTCACCACTTTCAGAGACAACTAATGGGCTCTTTCTTTCGCTCCAGGGTTATGAACTTGTCTTGTCGACAGTCTCCTGCCTCTCCAGGATGGATTCCTGGGGTCTTTGCAGGGTTTAAATCAGGCACATTCCTCTTCTGTGCAAGCCCTTTTCCTTCCCTGCTCAGGATTTAGAGCACAGTGTTACAAACAGCACTTTTTGCCCTTTGTAGCTTATTCCCACTCTCCTCCTTTGCCTGCCAGATCCATAACTGTGCAGCAAAGCAGCTCTGCCCTGTTCTGGCACTGTCAGCAGCGCTCCCAGGAGCCAGAGCTGCCGTGGATGTGCAAATGTATCCCTGCTGCAAAAGAGAACAGCCCCCGCTGGAAATGGCACAGCTGCCTTTTGTTCAGCATTCAGGTCCTGCCCCTCAGCCCAGCCCTGGGCAGGCACATCTGCAGGGCTGGCCCAGCTCGGGCTCCTCAGCACAGCAGGGCCAGGGAGCTCCCGCAGCGGGGCCAGCGCAGGCTGCGGAGATGCCCAAGGGCTGGAGCAGCTCTGGGAGCAGCAAAGGCTGAGGGAGCTGGGGCTGTTCAGCCTCCAGAGCAGAGCCTGAGAGGGGCCCTGCCCAGGGGGTGTCAGGGGCTGCAGGGAGGGGGCAGAGGATGGCCCAGGCTCTGCTGGGGGGGCCCAGCAATGGCACAGGAGGAACGGGCAGGAACTGATGCCCAGGAAGTTCCCCCTGGACAGGAGGAAGAACTTCTTTGCTGGGCAGTGACCCAGCCCTGAACAGGCTGCCCAGGGAGGGGCTGGAGTCTCCTCCCTGGGGATATTCCAGACCCCTCTGGACACAATCCTGTGCCATGTGCTCTGGGATGGCCCTGCTGGGCAGGGAGGTGGGACCAGGTGGGACACTGTGGGGCCTTCCAACCTGACCCATCCTGGCATTCTGTGATATAACACAAACTGTTAGAAAAAGTGCTTGGGAGGAAAAAAAGCACAATCCTTAAAGGATGATCCCAGTGACCTGTGTGGTGAGAGTCATTAAAAAAAGGCAGCTTTCAAATATTCCTGTGCAGGAATAACCTGAACTGGAAAATGGGGAAGCACAGAGTGGGGCTTCAAACAACAGGCCCACCTGGACCCAAATGCTTCCTCACTGTCTCTCTTTCCTGGAAGGATGGAAAGGGGAGCAGAACAGAGACATCCCAGTCATTTTGTTTGATTTGGCTTCACTTCTGTTTGTTTTAGCCCCGTTTGGACCTGTTGGAAGGTGAGTTGACAGGGAACCCTGGGTTGTCCGTGTTCCAGAAGGCCTGTTAAATGCAGGTCCTCATGGACACAGGGAATGGAGCCAGCCTGGACAGCACTAAATCAGAGTTCAGAACCTCTCCCATTTTCCCACCTTACAGAGAATGGGAGCCTTATGAACAGAGGTCCCTTGGACATCTGCCTCCAAACCCAACCAGATCTTTGGCAGGGACAGGTGTGACCCCAGCAGGGTAATTGCAATTTGGGATTCAGAAGCTGGGCCCTGCTTCCTCTCTTCCAATGTGCTGGAGGGTTGAAGGCTGGGAATCACCCACATTGGCACTGAATCATGGAATGCTTTGGGTTGGAAGGGACCTTGCAGCTCATCTTGTGCCACCCCCTGCCATGGGCAGGGACACCTTCCACCAAGTTGCTCCAACCTGGCCCTGAACACTTCTAGGAATGGGGCATCTCTGATGTTGGAACATATCCAGCCTCAGGAGAGGCATTAGAGGACACCTGTCTAATCCAAAGCTTTTTTCTCCTGGGATCCCTGGTCTGGATGAAATTAAAATGAGGAACCCAAGCAAATCTGTGCCCCTCGGCCCAGGAGCCCTGGGTGGTTCCCATCCCCCCCGACAAAACCCCCATGGCAATATTTTGGCAGTGCCATCGTGCCCCACTCACATCACTATTTGCCTGTGGGCCCTGTCCTGCTGCTGGAACCTGGAGATTTTCTGAATGTCAACAAGTTCCAGGCTGTAATTTTCATATCAAAATATTCCTTTGAAGGGTTTTCAGCACAATATAATTTCTCCTGAAAATACTCAGCTTTTCAAGAGGAAAAAAAAAGAAAATACTTTTGTGATGAAAACATGAATGACAGGAAACTCAAATACTTTGGCTGAGAACCAAAATGTACTTACTTGCTGTCTAAACAGCCCCTAAAATCTGAAAAGGAGGTGGTTTCCCCCACTTCTCATTGGAATAAGGTATTACCTTCTCTCCTGCCCAGTTCTGAATAATGGGCCAAGGAAAGGCCCTGCTCCCTTCCCTGGCTGTGGGAGAAGTTCCCAAGTGGAAATGAGAGATTTGATTGTGAGGACCATACAAGCAGGAGAGGTGCAGTTCCTCCTCCTATGACGGCTCTGCTTGGGAAAGCACAGGTTGTCCATAGCAAGTCTGGATCCTAATCACTTATAAATTCCTTTTGTTATGGTTTTCTGGTGGAAAATGGGGTCTGTTTTGTAAAAACATCTAGAAACTTGGAAACCAAATAGATTCAATTGCAAACTCTCCTCTCTCCTTTTTTTCTGAAAAGTTGTGTTTTCTCAGGAATGCTGCAAAACACTGAAGAAAAACTTAATTTCTCCTCAACCACTGGAGCATTTGTGTGCTGAAAAAAGCACTGACAAACTCTGCAGACACTGTGTGGTTGTGTGTGGCCTCCAGCACTCCTGGGCTGGGCTGGTTTCGCTCTGCTCCCGATGTCCCGAGACGCAGGAGCCATCGATCCGAGGTCCTGACACCTCTGCCACGAGCCTGGAGGAGCAGCCAGAGTTTAGCATTTGACTTGCAGCCAGAGGGCTCCCAGGACTTGGGGAGCATGTCATGAAAACGTTGGAAATAGATGCTATTTGTTGTGTTTCTTGTACAGAGTGAGTGTTTTTCTTGTCCGTTTGCGCTCCCAGTCCAAGGACGATGGGGGGGCACTCCCACGGCTCGAGCAAGTGCCAGGAGCTGTTTCTGCAGTTTGTTGGGGGGAACCTCAGCCAGCCCTTACAAAAGGTCAGGCTCTCCTGACCTTCACCTCCTAAACAGCAATCCAAAAATAAATCCTTCTTTTCCAGCAGCCTCTGGCTGTGCTGCTGGAGGAAGCTCCTCTCCCTCCTTGTCTTCGCTGCTGGGAAAAGATAAAGCTCGAAAATGCATATTTTTGACTGAGCTGCTGATGTGGGGGAGGGAGGGAGGGAGGGAGGGAGAAATCCAGGCTCTGCTCCAGATTGGCTTCAGTGACTGTCCTGCCTGAGCTGTTCTCCAAGGCTGTCAGTCCTGCAGAGCCCTGTCCCCTGTGCCCAGCTGTGCCCAGGGCTCAGAACAGTTGGGTGGTACCAGCTCGGCAGGAACGGCCCCAGGTCAGGGGGATAATGCAAAAAATAATAATAATAATGCTAATGAGATCATTTGCATTGCTCTGTGCCTTTCATGGAGGACATCAAAGGGTTTGACAAACACTTCAGAACTGATCTGGGAATTCTAAAGGCAAATAAGAGGGGAAAAAAACACCTCAAACAAAACCAAACAAAGTGAGACAGCTAAAAAACCCCAACAAATCCAAACCAGCTTTGCATCCTTTCCTCCTGGCTGCCTCCTTCTCAGCATCTTTGAGGGCACTTGGTGTGTTCAGCTGGAGCAGAGGAGACTGAGGGGAGAGCTCAGTGCAGTTCCAACTGCCTGGGCAGGGGCAGAGGAGGGGCAGGGACTGAGCTCTGCTCTGGGGGGACCAGGGACAGCAGCCAGGGAATGGCTGGAGCTGTGTCAGGGCAGGCTCAGGTTGGATCTCAGCCAAAGGTTCTTCCCCCAGAGGCTGGTTGGGCACTGCCCAGGCTCCCCAGGGCAGTGGGCACAGCCCCAAGGCTGCCAGAGCTGCAGGAGGGTTTGGATGATGCTCTGGAGCACAGGGGGTGACTCTTGGGGCTGGGCCTGTGCAGGGCCAGGGTTGGACTGGATGGTCCTTGGGGGTCCCTTCCAGCTCAGCACAGTCTGTGTGACAGGAATTATCCACCTTGCTCATCTCCTGACAGTTCACACTGACATCCATCCTGTTCACAGACCTCTTAGGAGGTGGAGGAGAGCATGTGAAGGCATGGTCCCCCCAGAGCAGAGCTCAGTCCCTGCCCCTCCTCTGCCCCTGCCCAGGCAGGTGGAACTGCACTGAGCTCTCCCCTCAGTCTCCTCTGCTCCAGCTGAACACACCAAGTGCCCTCAGTGTCCTCACACACCTTCCAATCAAGGCCCTTCCCCACCTTCACTGCCCTGGCAGCCAGGAAGGCTCTCCACACTTTGGACATTCACTGTGATGCCAGAAAAAAGACTTAAGGATTTCAGGAGAGGACTTTCCATTGGGACAGAGCTCTCAGGCTCATGGTGGGATTGTTGGGGTGTCTGTGCAGGGCCAGGAGTTGGACTGGATGATCCTTGTGGGTCCTTCCAGCCCAGGAGATTCTATGATTCTGGGATTCCATGTTTCTCTGACTCTCAGTGCTCCAGAGCCGAGGGTTTCACAGCAAGCAAAGCCTTGCTGAGGGACTCCTTGTCCCAGGGCTGGCAGACAGGGATCTGCTCTTGCTGCAGCCTGTTGGACACGACCATCAGGGCCAGTTAATGCCCAGGGAGCTCAAGGCAGGTGGGACTCACCCAGAGCAGGCTCTGCTCCCAGTCTGGGGATGCATCAGCCCAACCCACAGCCCGATTCCCAGTGCACCCCTAAGAGAAGCAGCCACCTGTGTTGCAGCCTCTGGTTAATGACAGCCTGGATTAATTAGGATTTATAACCCTGCTCAGTCCCAGCCACCTTCTGGGGGAAGAAGCTTTTCCTGAGATCCACCATAAACCTGCCCTGACACAACTCCAGTCCATTGCCTGGGTCCTGTCCCTGGTCTCCACAGAGAACTGTCATTCCTGCTCTCATCCTGCTCTCATTCTGGTCTCTTTGTATAAACCTCTTCATTTATGGCCAACACATCATTTACTGTCCATAAGCTGTGGATGCACATGAACAAACCCCCCAAATCCTCCTGTCCCAGAGTCCCTCAGATATGAGCTGAGGACCAAGACCCTTCAAGGTAATTGCTCCAAAAAATTCATGTATAGCAAATAAGTGACTTTGGAAGAACTTTGCTGGAATTATTAATCATGGAGTACAGCAAATGACTGCAAATAATGTAATACAAATATTTAATGACAACTTTTTTAATAGTTTTTAACTTAATGGAAAAAACAGATGGTTTTCAATGCTGAGGTTCCTGCATCCCTCCCTTACTCTTGGGATTGTTCCACCTGGACAAGAGAAGGCTCCAGGGAGAGCTGAGAGCCCCTTCCAGGGCCTAAAGGGGCTCCAGGAGAGCTGGAGAGGAACTGGGGACAAGGGATGGAGGAACAGGACAAAGGGAATGGCTTCCCACTGCCAGAGGGCAGGGATAGGTGGGAATTCTTCCCTGTGAGGGTGGTGGGGCCCTGGCACAGGTTGCCCAGAGAAGCTGTGGCTGCCCCTGGATCCCTGGGAGTGTCCAAGGCCAGGTTGGAGCAACCTGGTCTAGTGGAAGGTGTCCCTGCCCATGGCAGAGGGATTGCACTGGATGACTTTTAAAGTTCCCTTCCAATTCAAACTATTCCATGACTGTTTCCATTTCTACAGGCACTGATGGCAGAGTCTTGGCAAGGTGCAAATGGATTCCTCCAGGAAAGGTTTGTCCCTGTTTCTCCCATGAGGAGAAGCAGCTCTTGCCACCTGCAGTGAAGACCTTTTCTGAGCTCCTCTCTTCCCTGTCCCTTCCCCTGCCTGTGCACAGAGCTTGAGTGCCAGCACATGAAAGGTCTCCATTCCCACCATTCCCACCATTCCCACCATGACTTGCAAAGGTTCCAGTCCCACAGCAACATCTCCAGCCGTGCAGAAACATCTCCAAGTGATTCCCTCCTCTGCCAGTGGGACGTGGATGCACAGGAGGGTTGAGGAGCCATGAGCTGGGGTGGGGAGGGGGGTCCCCCAGGCCCAGCAGGAATCCAAGGGCAAAACTGGTGTTCTAAAGACATTCCTGCCTAACAGTGTGTGGTGCCTGGAGGTAGGAAAGGATTGTTAGGAAGGAGAAAACTCAGTGTGCTTCATGCACCCCTTCTGGAGGAGAACTGTGTGCTCCTAAAGCTTAACTTTCCCCTCTGCTTGGCTGTGCTCTGGTTAAGGCCAGAGCACTTCAGTCATATCTGCTCTGCTGTATAAAAGTAATTTATGAATTTATCCACTTCTTAACTTTCCATGTGCTGTCACATTTTTATTTTATATACAAATAAAAATATATTGGTGAGGAATGAAGTGCAATAGCTCCAGAATGGATGAAAACAATTTCAGCAGCAGAGAATGAAGTGCAAGGGCTCAGCTGCGTGTGGGAATCCTTGGTCTCCTGTTAGTCAATGGGGGAATGAATCCTTCACTCTAACTGAATAAATAAAGAGACCAACTGCCTTGGAGAGAATAACATGTTGTATGTCAAAATATATTTGAATGGGCCCATGGCAGCACCAAGCTATAAAACTGTGCATGGAGCCTTAACTGCTCCTGTGCTCGGAGCTTCACATTTCCCTGCTCCTCAGAAATGCTCCTTAAACAGGTGAGAAGTGAAAATGAACTTCAAAAAGCTGAATGTGTGGCCCTACTCCTTAAAAGGGAAGAGTGAGAGCTCAGGAAAGGCTGGGGGGGAGTGCTGGAGCCTGTGTGGGGATGAGGTGGTGAAACACAGGCAGGGCTGAGGGTTGGAACTGGGTGGGAGCTTAAAGCACTTAAACCAGAGACCAGCCGTGGGGTTGCTGCCCCTCTAAATGTAGATAAGCACATTCCCTGGTCCTTAGTGTGGATACTGAGGAGCAAACAGGTCAGTGTGGGATGCCAGAGCCCCTGTGGATCCAGGAGGGATGTTCCAGCTGCTGGTGGGGCTCAGACCACCTCGCCCCAAAGGCCTGATGTTACTGCAAAGATGAGTTTAATTTTAGGGATGGAATAGCAGAGAAATAAATCCCTGCTCAGACAGGTGGCCAAGGCAGGGCTAAGGCACAGAGTCTGTAGAACAAGCCCAGGTGTACTGTTTTCCCCAGAGATTAGAGGGATGATTTTGCTCTGGGATGTCCCTGCTGGCAGTGCCAAGGGCTTGGACAGTCACCCTGTGTCCTGGGGCAGCCACCAAAACCCTAAACCAGGCTGAGCTGGGCAGAGAGCGAGCAAAGAGCACAGGGATCACAACCCAAATTGTTCTTCAAGGGCTTCAAAGCTCCTCCAACTGAGGCAGGAGGCCCAGCTGCCCCAGGCCTGGCTACTAAAGGAGAGAGGGATGGAAACTGGAGAATCTGCACCAAATACTGGTAATTTTTTACAAGCCCATTCGCTCCAGATGAAATCCTTGCAGACTGGAATGTGGCCAATTCCTGCTGCTCCAGGGAGCATCTGGAGGCAGTGCCAGCAGGACCTTCCTTGTTTTCTTAGGGCTGGTGAGAAACAAACTGTCACTAAAAGGGAAGCAAGGGAAGCTACTTGGGGTGCTTGGGGAGACAAAACACCCCAGATGTGAGAGGAGATTCCTGCAGGAAATTATCACCTTGGAAAGGCTTTTAGATGCTGGGTGACTCCAGGTTGAGATGGAATTTGTACTTGTTGGAAAAGATTTCAAAATAAAGGAAAGAAACCACAGCTTGTCTGTTTGTTTGAATGGAGAGAAAGCTGCAGTTTTTCGTGCTGTGTTTTATTCTATTTCTGAGGGAAATGTAATGGATGCAGTACTTGGGGTTGAGTTTTACTGCCAGACAAGTGTCTGATTTGGGCAGAATCCAGACTACCCTACTCTGATGGATGGAGGCTGTAAAATCCCCCTGGAAAAGGGGTTTCACTCGTGATCGTAATCCATAAATGGTACCTAAAAAAAATAACCCAAACCAAACCTACAAAATGCAAATTCTAGACCCCAAAAATAATCACTTGCAAATTACTGCAGAAATAAAGATTGGGGTTGTGAACCTACAAAGATGCCAGACAACAAATGAGCCTTTTGAGCATCACTACAACTGACCCCGTGGCTCTGAGCCCTTGCCTGGAGCAGGTTGTGCAGGATCCATCCTGGGAGGTTTTCAAGCCCAAACTGGATAAAGCCCTGACCAAACCCTCCTGATCTTGTGGCTCGCCCTGCTTTGAGCAGGAGACAGGACCAGGGACCTCCTGAGGGCCCTTCCAGCCTGAAGTGCCCTCTTAGCTATGGACACCCTCCTTCCAAGGCTGTTGTCTTGGTTTTCTCTAAGCTTCCAGAAACCCACTGACTCCTTCTCCAGGTGCTCTTGGTACAGGAATGAGCAGCTGAAACGCTCAGGGCTGAACTGTGGCAGGTTCAGAATGTGTGAGAATCACAGACTTCTGTAACTCTTCACTGCTTTTCCCAGTTCAAGCCCCACTCCCATGCTCTAATTCCAGCTGCCTGGGCAGTCCAGCTCCCTGTAAAGACAGAGGAAAAGCATCAAACACTTTACTTTGTGTCCTCTAGAGTGGTGGGGAACGGTGCTGCAGCCAGTTGGGATCTGGTCACTAGGGGTGTCCCCAGGGATCAGTGTTGGGCCCAGTCCTGTTTAATATCTTTATTGATGATCTGGATGAGGGGATCGAGTGAACCATCAGCACATTTGCAGATGACACCAAGCTGTGGGGGGAATGTTGATCAGCTGGAAGGCAGGAGGGCTCTGCAGAGGGACCTGGCCAGGCTGGATCCATGGGCTGATTCCAAGGGGATGAGGTTCAACAAGGCGAAGTGCCGGGTCCTGCCCTTTGGCCACAACAACCCCCGGCAGCTCCAGGCTGGGCCAGAGGGGCTGGAGAGCAGCCAGGCAGGAAGGGAGCTGGGAGTGGGGATGGACAGGGAGCTGAACAGGAGCCAGAGTGTGCCCAGGTGGCCAAGAGGGCCAATGGATCCTGGCCTGGATCAGGAAGAGTGTGGCAGCAGGAGCAGGGCAGTGATTGTTGGCCTGGACTCAGCGCTGGTGAGGCCACCCCTGGAGTGCTGTGTCCAGTTCTGGGCCCTCAGCTCAGGAAGGACATGGAGGGGCTGGAGCAGGTCCAGAGAAGAGCAACGAGGCTGGGGAAGGGACTGGAGCACAAGTGCTGGGAGGAGAGGCTGAGGGAGCTGGGGGGGCTCAGCCTGGAGAGGAGGCTCAGGGGAGACCTCCTCACTCTCTGCAACTCCCTGACAGGAGGGGGGAGCCTGGGGGGTGTCAGACTCTTCTCCCAGGAACCAGCAGTAGGACAAGAGAGGGCTCAATCTAAAGCTGTGCCAGGGAAGGTTTGGGTTGGATATTAGGAAGAAATTCTTTCCAGAGAGAGTGCTCAGCCATTGGAATGGGCTGCCCAGGGAGGGGGTGGATTCTCCATCCCTGGAGGTGTTGAAGGTGAGAGTGGATGTGGCATCAGTGCCATGGGCTGGGAACCACAGCGAGGTTGGATCAAGGGTTGGACTTGATGGTCTTGGAGGTCTTTTCCAACCTGGTTGATTCCATGGTTCTCTGATTCTCTTGGGAGCTTTCCCAACCCAAAGAGTAGCAGCCAATTTTTTTCCCTCTTAGTCACATCCCAAAGGATTTCTCAGTATTCCTCATGTCCCCTGCTGATGGTTTCTCTTCTCCTGCCCTACCCTCTCTTTTTACACCTGTAAATGTTCCTGTCATTTCTTCATGATGTTTTTTTTCCCAAGTTGACCCAGTTTTCATTCTCTCTGCTTGTCACTGAGCAACTTCTCTGCACTGGGATGGTTTGACCCAATCCACTCAAGTTCACTTGTGCTGTTACCACAAGTACCCTTAAATTATTTTATCCTTTTATTATTTTTTCCCCCAAAACTTACTTATCAAGACAGCTTTGAGACCACTCTCTTGTTTCATGGCCTTTCCTCATCTCATCCTCAGAGCATTTATCATCTCAGAGCCATTTCTGAGCTCCTTCTCCCAAATTCCCTTTGTTTGGAGCTGTTTCGTATGAAGGGCAACAGCTGCCCTTTAGGATTGACTTCAATTGCTGAGGATAAAAAGTGGAACTTTTGCAAGAGGAAGAACAGAGGACAGCAAATTACCACCAGCAACATAAGAATTGCAAATAATGAATAATGAAAAGCAAATATTTGGGCAGACACACACGACCCAATTCATGAATGAATAAAAGCAAACAGCCCCTCCCAAAATATCCAAGCAAACAGAAACCTGCTGCCATAAATATTTGCAAATAGCACAGCAGAGGCTGAGCCAGAGGGGTTTGCAAACACTGCCAAAACCACTCCAGCAGGCCCAGAGAGCCTGGGAGCAGCTTTAACCCCGACACTCCTGCCTTTGGATCCACCTTTTCCTCACCAGTTACCTCCCTCATGCTCCTTTTCAGGAAAGTTTTACCAGTCTCTCTTCTTTCTTGACTCTACAAGAAGAAATTCCTCTTCTGGTCCTCAATGCTACCATTTATGGAATAAACTAGAGAGGCAGAAGGATGAGACAATCAAGAACTTGGGTTCTTTCCAACTCAGAATATTCTGTGATTTTGGGTTTCTGTGATTCTCACTTCAAATTGGGCAAAACTTCACAAGGCTGAGCTGGGAACACTGGAATTGGGCAGACATTTTTCCAGTAAAAAGTGCAAGTTACTTTTGTCATAATGGAATTCCAGTGGCCAAAATGCCCATTTTCATTTTTCGGCAGCAGCCAAGGTTCCATCCAGGTGCTGCACCTTCCTTCCCATCAGCCTCTTTATTCCAGGTCATTTAAAGGCAGCCAAGACATCCTCACTTTCAAATGCATAAACATCAGTTCTTAAGGTTTCCTTTCTTCACTTGATTTCCAGCCCAGTGAAGTCATTGGGAAAGTGTTTGATGTGACATTTCTGGGCTGGTGCCCACATGGATCACCAGAGCTGGCAGGGGCTCCCTGGGAGATGGAAAAGTACTTCTGGGCATCCATTGTGCTGCCAGGGCTGACAGAGATGCCCTAGAGGAGTTCAAAGCTCACTCACAGGGCAAAGAATCCCAATCCAATGGAGAAGTGTCTCTGCCTTCAGCCCCAGGCCACCCCCAGGGCACAGTGCCTGCCACCAGTGCCATCGCCCAGCGTGGCATGACCAAGGGGAAACTCCTCGTGGTGCCCATGTCAGTAAGTTCAGAGTGACCCTCAGCCAAGCTGGACACCCTGGGATAGTCAGGATACACCCCAAGGCACTGACAGCTCGAAGGCCTTGTCACTGCCCACTCCCTGGTGGCTTTGGGGAGATCTTCAGATGTCTCCTTCTTGCTTTTATATTTTCCCCTTTGCTCTTTATGCAAATCTCAAAGCCTTCGAACTGGGAGGAATGTCTAAATGAGATGAGAAGCCTGGAAGATTTAGAAAAACTAGATGAAAAAAACCTCAGGGTGAGACTAAACCAGCTCACGTCTCGCCTGACCCAGAAGCATCCAAAGACCCCAGAGGCAAACTTGAAGATGTCTCTTGGACTCCAGAATTTGTGCATCTATCAACTAAAAACTGAAGAAAAACAAAACTACAGTGGAAAGTGAGTTTTACAGTGACAAGATGCAAATTAACCAAGTAAAAAGTGTTTCCAGAGGAACTCTCTCATCTCGAGGTGGGAAGAAGAGACTCTGGTACCCAGGGGAGCACACAGAGCCCACACAGCCCTGGGAAGGGAAATGTTGGAAAACAAGTCTAGAATGTTTGGAGGTACAGAATGGTGAGTGGTGATGCAAAATGACAGCTCCCAGCACAAACCCCTCTCCAGCCTGGCTGCAATTATATCCCCTAATTGCAGAGTATTGGAACAGCTCCCATGTGCTAATGGAGTTCAGCTCAGAGCATCCAAGTGCCAATCCCAGTCCCACCAAACATGGGAGGGGAGTCATCAGGGGGAATGGGGCTTGTCAATGATATCACAGGATCCCAGGATGTGCTGAGTTGGAAGGGACCCACAAGGATCATCCAGTCCAACCCCTGGCCCTGCACAGGCCCATCCCCAAGAGTCACCCCCTGTGCCCCAGAGCATCATCCAACCCCTCCTGCAGCTCTGGCAGCCTTGGGGCTGTGCCCACTGCCCTGGGGAGCCTGGGCAGTGCCCAACCAGCCTCTGGGGGAAGAACCTTTGCCTGAGATCCAACCTGAGCCTGCCCTGACACAGCTCCAGCCATTCCCTGGCTGCTGTCCCTGGTCCCCCCAGAGCAGAGCTCAGTCCCTGCCCCTCCTCTGCCCCTGCCCAGGTAGTTGGAACTGCACTGAGCTCTCCCCTCAGTCTCCTCTGCTCCAGCTGAACACACCAAGTGCCCTCAGTGTCCTCACACACCTTCAAATCAAGGCCCTTCCCCATCCTTGTGTCCCTCCTTTGGACACTCTCCAATGGCTCAATCCCTTCCTTCCATTGTGTCCCCCCAAACTGCCCCAATGTTGCAGAGGAGGAAAGATTCAGAGACAGAGCCCTGTCTGGGTAGAACATCAGCAATTTCTGTCTCACACTTTGCAGATACTAATTAATCAGGTTGTTATTTCTTTTGAAGATGAAAAAACTCAGATAAACAGAGGCTTGGTGTCTCAATTTTCCTGATAAATTCTGGAATATGTGTTTCAGCTGGAGGTGTTCAGCATGGATAAGGGAAAGCTGTGGGGAGGTCTTGAAGACCCTTCCAATGCCTTAAGGAGAGGAGGGAAAGGGATTTTTTATATGGGTAGATAGTGACAGGACAAGGGCAATGATTTTAAACTGCCAGAGGACAAGGATAGGTGGGAGATTGGGAAGGAATTGTTGGCTGTGAGGGTGGGGAGGCCCTGGCACAGGTTGCCCAGAGAAGCTGTGGCTGCCCCTGGATCCCTGGAAGTGTCCAAGGGCAGGTTGGAGCCACCTGGGCTAGTGGAAGGTGTCCCTGACCATGACAGGGGATGGGATGGGATAGACTTTAAGGTCTCTTCCCACCCAAACCATTCTGAAATTCTATGATTCTATGTGGTTGATATTTCCCTGTGCTGTCCAGTTTTAATGCTTAATATTCACTGCCTCCCATGACATAATTAGTAGTTTCATACTCAAATATTAGTAATATTTGCAGTTGATTCTATATGTGAGAGGGGGAAGTGCTGGTGTCCCTTTGTTCTGGTGGTCACTCTGGGAGCCACCTGGTGCAGTGGAAGGTGTCCCTGCCCATGGCTGAAGGTGGCACTAAATGATTTTTAGCTCCCTTCCAACCCAAAGAATTCCATGATTCTGTGATTCCATGATTTCCACTGGCCAGCCTGTGCAGGGATATGAGGCCTGAGAATGGCACCTGTGACATACAAAGGAGGGAACAAGCACAGCCCACAGCACTGGGAGTTATTTCAGATTTCTTCCCTCTTGCAAACCCCCAACGAGCAGCTTGTTAAGGCTCTTCACTAAAAAAATCTTCCAGTGTTCTGTGGGTGGCAGTGAAGTAACAATTTTCACTTCTCTACCTCTTCCTTCCCCGGAGAGGATATTTTTTTGGGAACACATTTAATTCTCAGCGGTCTAAAATTGTCTCGAAATTCCACATTTCACAATGTGAATTGCATCTCACTTTTATCTCACTTTATAGGGGCTTCATTTTAATGCTATTAGTTTATATGATTCCTTGACAGAGCAGTAATAGAGTGGGATAATATGTATGGCTGTCAGTGTCTTACAGAATAACTGAGTAAAATCTTTTACCTTCTGTAGAGTTTTACCTGGTTTTATTTCATTTTCAAAATCACTGAGAATTGATTGAAACACCTTCTGCATTTTTTTTTGGAGAGGAAGGTGTTTCTTGGCCATTGGGATGAGTCAGGCTGAAAAACCACAGAGTGGTCTTTGGTGTCATCACTCAGGCTCAGCTCCTCTCCCTGTGGAAGCTGTGGCTGCCCCATCCCTGGAAGTTCCAAAACCAGGTTGGATGGGGCTTGGAGCAGCCTGGGATAGTGGAAGGTGTCCCTGCCTTTTCAGGGAGTGGAACAAGATGTTTAAGTTTCCTTCCAACCCAAATCATCCTGTGGTTCTGTTGTTCTATGAACATTTCTTTCATCCCTCCCTACAGACCCTTTCATTTCTCTCATTAACTCAGCAGTTTTGGCTTGTCCTGTTCTTATTTATTGGGTTCTTTCTTCACGTTGGAAGAATAAACCTGCATTTATCCTCAGATGAATGAGAGTCTGATCCAAAGCCCCTGGATGAGGGCAGACCCCAAATGCTGCCCCAGGAAGAAAACATCCCTCAATGGGAATAAAAAGTGCCCTGAACAACACCAGCTTCTCTCTGTCTTTCATTTAGGAGTCCATGCCAAAGCATCCAGCAGGACATTTCCAGGTCAGCTGGCATGGCCAGAGCCCTTCCCTTTAGGATCAGGCCATTCCTGATGGCAGTGTGGCAGAGCTTTCCAGAAGGTTTGCTCTCTGCTTGTCCTGTCCTCTCCAGGCTGTGAGGGACAGCTCCTGAGGATGGAGCTGAGGGGGCAGGTCCCCAGTCCAATTGCAGGAGGCCAAATTTAACTGAATAAAGTCCTCCAGCTGCCTCTTACCTGAAGTGAAAACTGTCCCAGTGCCAGTGATACCTGCTGGGGTATCCTGGCTTGTGGTGCCAGCAGGGAGAGGTCAAGCAGAGGATGTCCAAAGCTGATGTAGGACTGGCATCTCTTGGGGTACCATCCCCTAATCCCCACCCTCACACAAGCTCTGCGAGGCAGTGATACTGCACAGCTCAATTACAAGCCAGGATTAAAAGGCTGGGTGATAATTCACTGTGGGAAACTGCATCAAGACAAGCCACACAAGAAAAAAACCCCCATATTTATGGAATTTGTTGGTCCCTCTACCCACACTGATGGTTATTTCATTGGAGAGTAATCGTGTTTGCCTGCCGTGATTTACTCCTCCCAAACTCAGCCTGACTCACACCTTTTCAAAACACACTTTCCTAAATATATCCTGAAGGCCCCCAAACCCAGCAGTGCCTCCAGTTCCCTCTCACAGGGGTTTGGCACTCGCAGTTCCCAGGAAAACAAATTACCTGTCGGACGAATGTGCAGTCCCACTGTCACCCGTGGGACTGAGATTATTAAACATAATGATCATTAATGACTCTTTGATTCCTAACTTTGTATCTCATTTAAGGATGTGGTTTCCAAAGCTTTGGGGCTCTGCTGTGCTGCACAGGGAATGTCTGAGTGGATAATATTTGCTGTAATGAAAACAGATGTGGAAAGACATCGGGACTTCACACCCCACTCTTTCAGTAACAAGTAATTTCCTACTTTCTTGCCTCCCAACAACTCTGGTGATTTCTTGCTGTTAAGATCACTGGATTATGACACTGATGCAATATGTGCTACACTGGTGAGAACAATAAGCAGCACTGAACATCATTAGGTCTGAAAATATTCCCCCCAAAGAGGGGAACACACAATTTCCCAGCAAAGCAGTGACAGACCTTGATGATGCTGCAGAATTAGAGTAAAACCTGAATGTCAGGGTTGGCTGTCACACGAATTACTCCATCCTTGGCAGGTTTCCACGGGGTCATGGCCCAAAAATCCATAGTCAGACATGGCCCCTGCTCCACAGGGAATCTTTGTGCAGTTTAGGATCAGGAGCATGAGGGGCAATAACTCTGCACAGCACCTTGGACAGCTGTTCATGACTTGCCTGTCATTTACCACATTTAACCCATCCCTGCTGGTGGCACCCACCCAAATTATCCCAGTGGCCACCTCTGAGGAGCCTGGGTGCCTCTCTGAAGGGTATCTCCACAGACTCTGCTTTCCAAAAAACTATTGCATTTCCTTGTCACACATGGCAGCCTCACGTTGGGATAGAAAAAGATCCTCGGAGGAAAATTCCCACTTCCCTGCAGGAGAAGAACCTGGTGGGTGATTCCAAAAGGATGGTTGTCCCCTGGTAATGACCTGAGATGCTGAATTGAGTTGCTCTCATATAGTGGTGGTTCCCATGGCTCATCTGAATGCAGCTGACTGAGAGTGTCCTCTTTGGGTCCTCTTATGAAACCTGTAATCCAAGGAGACCCTTCAGTCCTGCTCCTGGGTCCCACTGCCAGCCACAGCCCCCAGGAGCTCCACATTCCCTCATACTCCATCATGTCCCCAGACCACAGCTCCTCTGGGAAGTGGGAACAAGAGCACTGCCCTGCCACTCCTCCACAGACCTTCACCAAGGAGGGTGAAATGAGGGTTGTAAATTATTTTGGGGATAAATATCTATGTTTTCCACAACAGGCAAGTCCTGTAATGGCTCAAGGGTCCATCCTGCTACACTGCTGCTTCCTGGCCAGGTACCCCCACCTCAAGCCCTTGTTTCTAAACAAAAGAGGTTTCCAAATTCTTAAGCAGCTCCAATGGAAGAGATCAAATCATAGAATCAAAGGATGGTTTGGGTTGGGAAGGACCTTAAAGCTCATCCAGTGCCACCCCCTGCCATGGGCAGGGACACCTTCCACCAGCCCAGGTTGCTCCAAGCCCCGTCCAACCTGGCCTTGGACACTTCCAGGGATCCAGGGGCAGCCACAGCTTCTCTGGGCAGCCTGTGCCAGGGCCTCCCCACCCTCACAGGGAAGAATATTGCAGAAAAACTGGGTAAAAAACTCTCAGTGCAGGACAACCCATCAGGCACATGGATCACTTACTCCTGACATTAATTAGCCTCAACTAAGACATGAGTGATATTCTTACATTAGGAAGAATTTTACCAGAGAAAGGCTACTCGTGACATGTTTCTGGAGTGAATAAATCACTTTAATTAAACCAGCCAATACATCTGGAAAAAAAGCCAAAAGACATTTTCAAGAACAAACCCCCTTGTCCATGGTGGATCCCAAAGAGCTCAGTTTTTTTCCCCATCTCTCTGTCAGAAACCACCCCTTCCCTTTGCACTGCAGCCTCCCTGCCACCCTCACTCTCATGCCTTGACAAGAGTGTTCAGAGCAATCATTTCTATTGGTTTGTTCTGGTCTTGGATACCTTTATACTTTCCTTTGTTCTCCCCATCAGGAAGATGCATTGGGTTTGTGTGGCAAGGGTTTGTAGTGGGGGGGCTTCAGGGTGGGTTCTGTGAGAAGCTGCCAGAAGTTTCCCCCGTGTCCATGGGGCCAATTCCAGCTGCTCCAGGGTGGACTCCTCAGTGGCCAAGGGTGAGCCCATCAGAGAAGGGATTTAAGGAGGAAACCAAGTTATTGCACAGCTGAAATTGCAGCCAGAGGAGAGCAGGGTGAGAACATGTGAACAGCCCTGCAGCCCCCAGGGCAGCACAGGAGGGGCAGGAGGTGCTGCAGGTAGCAGGGCTGAGGTTCCCCTGCAGCCTGTGGTGCAGCCCATGGTGCTCCTGCAGCCCATGGAGGCCCAGGATGGATCAGATCCAGCCCATGGAGGAGCCCACCCAGAGCAGAGGGTTGCCCAAAGGAGGCTGTGACCCTGTGGGAGGCCCATGCTGGAGCAGGGTCCTGGCAGGGACCTGCTGACCCCTGGAGAGAGGAGCCCAGGCTGGAGCAGGTTTGCTGGAAGGACCTGTGACCCTGTGGAGGACCCACATGAGAGCTGTGCCTGAAGGACTGACCCTGGGTAAGAGTGACCCGTGTTGGGGCAGGTTGTGAAGGACTGTGTCCCGTGCAAGGGACCCACACTGGAGCAGTTTGGGGAGAACTCTTGCCCATAGGATGGACTCACATCAGAGAAGTTCATGGAGAACTGTTGCCTGTAGGATGGACTCATGTTGGAGAAGTTCATGGAGGGCTGTGTCCCACAAGAGGGACTCCAGGCTGGAGCAGGGGAAGGGCTCCAACTCCTCTCCCTGAGCAGCAGCAGAAACAACCTGAGATGAACTGACACTGACCCTCATTCCCATCTCCCTGTGCTGCTGGGAGGAGGCAGAGTCTGGGAAGGAGGGAGGAAGGGGTGGGGGGGAAGGTGTTTTCAAGATTTATTTCACTTCTCATTCTTCTGCTCTGATTCTGTCAGTAATAAATTCAGTTTATATCCCCATGTCGAGTCTGCTTTGCCTGTGATGGTGATTGGTGAGGGATCTCTCCTGGTTCTTATCTCAACTCGTGAACCCTTCATTATAGTTTGTCTCCTTTGTCCAGTTGCAGAGGGCAGTGACGTGGCTGGGTGATGTGCAGAGTTGCAGAGTGGCTGGGGTGGGTACCTGGTGCCCAGCCAGGAGAGCAAACAGGAGCTCACTTGCTCTGCATCCTTCTGCTCTGGATCCTTCTCCTTCCACTGTGCCTTCCTGACACGACTGCAGCACCCCCATCTCCAGAGGAACTGGGAAAGGGCTTTGGCTCCAAGTGAAGAACTGCACAGAAGGACCAGGAGCATCACTGGAAGGCTCAGCAGACACAAAATCAGGTTGGAAAAGACCTCCAAGATCATCAGTTCCAACCTGTGACCAACACCCCCATGTCCAGGAAACAATCTCCCCAGGTACCACATCATTTCCCAGCACTTCCAGGGATGGGGACTCCACCACTGCCCTGGGCAGCTGTGCCAGTGCCTGACCACCCTTACAGTGTGGTAATGTTCCTAATATCCAACCTAAACCTCTCCTGGTGCAACTTGAAGCTTATTTTAATTGAGAAACTGGGGAAATCCTTGTTGCCACATCCAACAAGGATTGGCCTGTGGGACCAAGGCTCATCCAGGGCTTCAGGAGAGGGTCAGGACAACAAATGTTTTGCAGAGATTTGTAGCAGGATGCTTGAAGCCAAAACAAGATTTCACAGGAGCAGGACTTTATGTGGGAGCTTCCTCCTGGAGGGAACCTGGAGGACATGAGGAAAGGAAGGAGCACGAGGGACTTGAGTGAGCATTTCACTTGAGTTACCTATGAGGAGACTTTTATTTCAGGGATTGAAGAGGAGGAGATGGTGAAAAAACAGGATAAAAAAGAAAACCAGCAGCTGATGTGCCCAGCCTGGATGAGTCACTTCATGTAGGGCTTGTCTGCAAAGTTCCTGCAGCTTCCAGGGACATCTCCATGGGCTTTGTGAAGCGGGACCTGGAGACTCCCAGCATCCAAAGTGACCAAGGCACAAGCCAGGCAAGCTGCAGCCTGTCACCTTTGTTCATCCAGGAGGTGGGACCAGCCAGGCCGACCCAGCCCAGCTCTCTCTGCTCCTGCCTCCAGAGCCCCCCATGCTGTGCCTGCTGTGCCAGGGAGGGGCAGGGGGAGCTCTTGCAGCAGAGCTGTGCACGAGGACTCTCTGAAGCCACAGGGAGGGATCCCCATCTCTCAGATCTGTCCCACAGCTCAGATCCCACCTCACCCTCACGCTGCAGCTGGAAGACATTCAAGTCTCAGCCCTGGTTCAGGAGGAACCAGGATGGCACAAAGGGGTGGTGGGAAGGGAGTGACACCCCCCTAAACTTTTCTAAGCCTCCTTTTCCCAACCTCTCCTCCAAAAGCACACTCCCATGAGGTCGACTCGTGCCTGCCCAGCCCAGGAGCTCTGGGCTTGCCTCCCTGGCAGTGCCCTGGGGCACAGCCCGTCTCCTTTTGGGGTGAGGAGACCAAAATCCAAATGCACTGGGGAGAAGAGAGTCCCCCTTTCAGGCAGAAACTCCCCAGACTGCTTCCCTGAAGGTTTTCCTGAGCAGAGGTGAAAAAAAGAGAGGTAACAGCCCCTCAGTGACCCTTGTGTGTCCTTGGCTCATCCAACAGGCACTTTGTCCTGTCCTATGAGCAGGAAATTTCCTGTTCTCTTGCTTTTCAAGTTTCTTTTTCTGCTGCTCTGGGTGAGGCATCTGCTGCCTTGGCCTCCAGCTTCATCTGTGGGCTTTGTTGTGGTCCCCAGCCCAGCCCAGCCCAGCCCAGGGTGTCTGAGCTGGGACACCCCAGTTCTGTTCTAGGGTCTCCATGTCTCACTCTGAGCTGATCAACTGAGGCTTCCCATGGAGTCAATACAGGCAGTGCAGACCAGCTGCAATTAATTCCCATTAAAATGATTGCCCACATTTGATCTAATGAATCACAGTCCAAAAGCTCTCCTTTTTCTCCACTGGGACAATGGAGAACAGGACATTCTGGATGAATTAAAGCTTTCTGTTGACTCTTTTCTCTTTGACTGCAGTTTGTAGAGGCACAAAAAACGACTCTTTCATCTGGCTGAGGGTTTAGTTAACACATCTCAACAGTTCTCCACTGAAAGGACTGGTGCAGGAATTCATTTTAAATTGGAAGTTGGTGAGAGTTGAAAAAATACCCCTAAAGAGAAAGATAAATTGGTTGGAAGAGGGGAGAGAAAATGCAAAGACCTTGAGCTTGTACCATGTGAAGGGGTGTGTTTGCAGCAAAACTGGCCAAGCACAGCAAAGAACCAGCTTGAGGAGCTTTAAATGTAAAGGTGAGAGTGTGTGGCAAGGGAGAGGTGCCAGATGGCAACAGGGAGAGCAAAGATCAGTCTGAGCTTCAGGAGAGAGGCAGGAACAGCTGGGAGGCAGCGGGACCATGGCCAGGCTCCAGCTGGGAAACCCTGCTCTGAACTGGGCATCTCCTGAGTTTTCCAGGGTAACTTCCCCAGCGTGTCCAGAGGGAAATAATGCAGATTTGGGAGTGGAGTGGAAAGGATAAATGGATAAACTGGAAACAAGGGGCAGCAGGGTGGGATGCTGTGACAGAAGGTAAACTGTGCACTCTCCACCACTGATGCTGCAGAGGCCAAAATTCTGTGGGATTCTTCAAGAAATAAGCAAAGCCAGGGATGAAACAGCCATTTCAAGGATTCCTTGGGTACCAGGACACCACTTCCAGAAGGTCCCTGTGCTGCAAATCCCCAGAGCCTCCAAGGCCACACTGGGGGTCTCTGTCATGGGGGGAGTAGGAGCTGCACACAAAGTTTATTAGAGAAGCTCCTGTTGAGCCAAAGGTGCAGAAAGGACCCCTTTACTTTCTAAACTCTTCTCAGAGAGGAGTCCAGGGGCAGCTGGATCCAATCCCAGACCCAGACCTTGTCCAGGGTTAAGTCTAAGGAATTGCAGAGGTGGGACTGAACCTTTGTACAGCTTTGTCCCACAGGAGTAAGGATGGCAAACCAGAGATATTTATACAAAAGTGATGATTAGACAAAAAGATCTCAATCACAATTATTTACTGCACAGTGTAGAAGCTAAAACCACCAGTGAAGTGCAGGATGGGGCACTATAACAAAGCAGTGATATCAAAGCAATTCTATCAAAGCAATTCTATTCAAGCTGGAAAAAAACCAAGCAATCATTAAGCAAAGATTGATGTCACTCCCCCAGACCAAGGACTGTGGGCAAATCTCTTTGTCTCAGCCTCAAGGAGTGACCTGGAGGGGTCCCCACCCAAGGGAGGAATCTCCACACGCCCCCAGGAAGGGGATGTTGGAAGAACCTGCTGTTTGAAAGCAGGGCTTGACTTTTCCAGGATGAAGTGCTGGAGTGTCACTCAGGTGTCCCCAGGGCAGCTGTGCCAGCTCAGCATTTTTAGACAAGGACACTTCTCCAGCTCTGCCACATCTTCCCCTCAGGTTCAGGGTGTTGAACTTTTGGCGTTGATGATCAGCCTGATTTTAGCCCAGTTCACCCCCAAAAGGAGCCTGACCCCCCTCAGCCCACCCTGAGAGTTTGCAGACAGGAGTTGGCATTGCTGGAGCTGTTTGACCCCATTCCAGGCAGAGATCCTGCTCCAGGGAGCAGTGGGCAAATTCACAGAGTCACAGAATCTGCTGAGTTGGAAGGACCAGCAGGACCCTCCACAGGACCACATATTGCAGTGCATGAGCAAGTCCTGGTTTTACTTGGATTATCCCTTTAATCCCTTTGTATTCCAGGTGCTTTCTCTTCCCTTCCTCTTGGCTTTGCTGGGGATCCTCCTGCCTGTGGGCTGTGGGGGCTCAGTCTCCCTGGGACCAGCTCTGGGGGTCTCTCAGGTGCCACCCAGGGGAGCACATGAGCAAAAGTCCTCACTGGCCCTGGGTCCTCCCATCCTGCACCTGCAGGGCTCTCACTCCTGCCTCCAAACACAAAGAGAGCTGCCCCCTCCTCTGCCAAGGCTCTCCCACTCCTCTGGGGAATGTCAACAGCTCTTCACACAAACAGGTGCCTTATTTGCCATTAATATGCAAAAAGGCACCTTTAAAATACAGTGGCTGAAACAGCAACACTCTCATGCCCTTTATTTACAGACCTTGGCATTCTTGGCACCCTACTCTGACCAGCTGAGCTCATCTGCATTCTGGGAGTGTGAGTGTCCCCCTGCCCAGCCACCTCCCCCCTGCAGCCCCTTCAGCCACGGGGGTCTCCCCAGTGTCCCCTCCCCAGTGTCCCCTCCCCACTGTCCCAGCACTGCTGCAGGAGCCAGCAGGGCTCTTGACTTGTCTGCAGAATCACAGAAGAGAATCCCAGAATAATTTTTTCAAAGGTGATGGAGAGGGGCAGAGCAACAACCTCTGCCAGCTCCCTCAGCCCCCGTGGGTGCATCCCCCCCACGCATTTCTGGGTGTTAACTCCCTCTGGCTGATCTCTCACCCAACCCTCTGTGGCCAGGGGGAAGTCTGCCTTTCTCCAGCCTTCCCCTCTTGTCTCCATGGTCTGGGATTCCTTGGGACTGACCTCAGCAGTGAAGACTGAGACAAAGAAGACTTTTAGTAATTCTACCTTCTCCATGTCCTCCATCCCCAGGACATCCCCAGGATCCAGCAGCAGCCCCACCTTTTCCCTGATCACCCTTTAGCTGCTGTTCTTGCCCAAGCCCTTCTCATTGTCCCTGATGTCCTTTCCCAGAGCCAGTTCCAGTTGCATCCCTTCACTGCTGGGTGGGTGGGGACAGCTGGGACAGACTCCTAAAATCAACGCCCTGAAGGGCCTGTGCAGTGCAAGGGGATCCTGGAAACTGGGAGGGCAGGAGCACAAGGCCCCAGATCCATCTGCTCTCCCCCCACCCTCAGAGTGCTGCAGGGAGCACTGGGAGTGAGGAAAAATAATGATTTGCTGGGAAACCAAGCAAGATTCTTGCAAGGTAATCTAAGCCCAGCGTGAGGAACTGAGTCATGTGCTGGCAAAGATTGAGTTTGCTGTAAAAATCTGTCACACTGCTCCTGCAAATAGGAGCTTCTGCCTGGGAAAGGTCTGTGCTTCCAGTTCCCAAAGGCAAGGAACAAGCCTGGGCTGGTCCCACTCCCGTCCCAGCACCGAGGTGGTGGGTCCTGTCAGTGCCAGTTGTGCTCCTGCCTCCGTGAACTCTGCTTTTTCTTTGGGAGGAATGTCTTCCACTTCAGCAGGGAACCAAAACACTTCTGTCTAAAGGGTGTGGATGGCTGAGAACTCCTTTTTCATTTAATTCACATGATTTCACAAAGTGGGATGGAAATACATTTTCTTTTAATTCACCACACTGAAAAAAGAAACCCCTAACATTGGATCAACTGACTATTCTGTTTTGATAAAAGAAAGATGTTTCATTCCAATTTAAGGGTTTTTTAAAAATTTTTTTCTAGATAATTTAAAATAAAATAAATGATGAAAAAATGATTTTGGAAAAAGAAACCCAAATATTCCTGTCTGAGAGGACCAAAATATTTTGATTTTCTTCAGTGTTACTTCAGAGCTAAGGGCTGAACTGTCTTCCACAAATTATTTGGCTTTCACTGCAGTTGGGAACAGTCATCTTCAGAATTTCTCTTTGGGATCCCTCTGTAACATTGCTCATTAATTGACAAAGGCAAGACAGAGGTTGTGATGTGGCAGTTTCAACCTCTGCTCAGGAGCCTCATTTTCAGCTTAACATTTTTTTTAATGGTGGGAAAATATTTTTTTTTCTACTAAATCCTTTTATTCAACTTCCCTGTGCTTCTCTGGGAAGGTGTAGGAAAAGCAATGGATTGCACAGCCAGGAGGGGTCCAGGCTTTGCTGAGCAGGGATCCCTCTTCATAGCAGAGAGGAAAGAGTTACATATTCCCAAAGGGAATATTGCTGTACCTGGGGATTACCCGGAGAAGCACAACAGAGGGGGACTGCCTGGTCAGAGCTGTGGTTTTCCTGAAGGTCTGTGGCTCCCACCCCAAGGGTCTGAGGAGATGTCCCAGCTCTCAGGTACATGGAGCAAAGCCAGCTGTCCCAGCTCTGCATGTCCCTCGCAGGGCAGAGCCCACAGAAGGGGAGCCCAATGCTCCCAGACCTCTGAGTGCCACATCCAGCCTGGCACAGCCACAGCACAGCCCTGGGGGAAGGGGAGGGTCACCTGGGCATGGACCTGGACATCCCCCCTATAACACAGAATCCCAGGATCATGAGGTTGGAAAAGTCCTCCCAGCCCATGGATCCCCCTGTGCCCCATCCCCACCCTGTCCCCAGCCCAGAGCACTGAGTGCCACGGCCAGGCCTTCCTGGGACACCTCCAGGGCTGGGCACTCCAAACCTCCCTGGGCAGCCCCTGCCAAGGCCTCACCACCCTTTCCAGGGAGAAATTCCTCCTCATGTCCAACCTGAGCCTCCCCTGGCACAGCTTGAGACTATAGAGGTGGTACTGGACAGTTTTTAAGGGGGTTAAATACCCCCTTAAGTGATGTGAGGAGTGAAGTCCTTCCCTGACCCAGAAGTGCTTCACCTTCCTCCTCACCTTCACCTTCCCACGGGACATGAGGGCACCATAATTCCTTCCCCCTGCCCATCCCACCTCTGCAGCTCCCCCTTGTTTTCCCTTTTGGCCCCACGAGCCACGTTGGGCAGGTGAAGCAGCAGAAACCAGCAGCCCGGGGGGGAGGTTGGGGCCTGGAGCGGCCTCACACTGCAAGGAACCCCCAGTGAGCACTGGGCAGTGGATGATACACAGGTACTTATTTCTCTAGATCCTATTATTTCTCCTCTTCCCACATATTTCCTCTACATCCTGCTATTTCCCTTCCTTCCCACTGTTTCCCAGCAGGTGTTATTTTGGAACCCCAGGTAGGTCTCAGCCGTGATGGGCACTGTGGGGACACAGACCCTGCTGTGCAACATCTGAGAGTGGGAGGTGTCCCTTGGCCAGACAATGAGCACATGAGGAATCACATTATCCAACCAACTGGAACAATAGGAAAGAGTTTGGATTTAGCAGCTCAAAAGGTCAAATCCTGCCCTCGGGGAAAACAGGATGAGCTTTTTGCTATGAACCTGTTACAACTCACCCCTGAAGGTGAGAGGAACTCAGGTTCTTGTTGACAGATCCCTTGGAGTGGAGTGAGAAGCCCTGAATGACTGATGATTGTAGATGTGTCTCTGTAGGGTTTGGTTTAGAACCATTTGGTTGCAAAGGAGCCATTCTGGTCATTATTATCCACAGTAATATGGCAACGTGAAAGCACTGGAGAAAATGTATAAGGGAAGAGGAAAGGAGGGAAGAGAAGGAAAGGATAGGAGTAGAAAGATTCATAATCACCACCCAGGATCTACAACCAGGCTTGGTTGTTGCATCGTTGGTTGATGGGATGGTCTTGATCTGAGGGAATGTGGGGGAAGAAACCTCTGAAACACAAAGTCTGATGGGTTCATATAAAATGGTTTCAGGCCAGGTGGGAACCTGGTACCTCCCCTAGGGGGTGGGAGGTTTCAGTCCTCTGGTGAAAGGTGTCAGAAAATGAGTCTGGGGGTGCTCTGGGGGTCTTTGATGGTTTATGGCCCCTCTGAGACACGACAGCTCCTCTCAGGTCAGTGCAGTGGAGCCAGTTATGCCCCATCAGACCTTCCCTGAGGGGAGGGGGGGAAGTTTTACAACTGAGCAGAGCTGGGAGAGCTCCAACAATTCCCAGGGTAAAAGGCACCATCCTGCCTTGCAGGATTTGTCTCTTATCAGCCCCAAAGTTCAGCCTCAGCAGAGCACCTTGGAACCTCCACAGCTGTTTGAAGTCATTGACCATCAGCAGTCCAGTCTCCCAAACCCGAGGATTCACTGACTAGAAAAAATGGAAGAGGGCAGAGATCAGCATCAGTATGAACTGTTAGACATCACTCTGGATTGATAACGGGGTGAAGCTGTGAAAATAACCCCCACAATTCCCACCAAGTATTTTTGGCAGAGCTAAAGAACTTTTAGTACCACAGACCAAGCAACAGGAAGAATATGTTTGAATTGTCGTGCCTGGATTTGGTCAAAAAAGCAGTTTTTGCTGGCATGAGGAAAGAGGAAAACTGATGGATCAGGCAGCTGGGGGGAGTGGAGCACTTGCTTTAGAAAAACTCACTTTGAAAGCTTTGCCTTGTCAATACCCAAAATGACTTTGAGGGCTTAGGTGATGGTTCTTAATATAAATACATCTAGGGGATAATATCAAATGTGGAAAAGCTATTAAGGGATAACATGGAAATAGATCAAATAGATATAAACCAGCCATGAGTCTGGCAAGGCTGGAAATTAGAAGATTTCTAACTATCCAAAGAGTGAAATTCTCTCCTGGCTGTCCAAAACCCATTTGTCTGTATGGAGATGAGGAGAAGGAGACAGGAAGGAGGGAACATAAATTATACAAAGATGGAGCTGTTGATGAAAGGAGTTGTTTGATAGAGTGGAAATAATTCTGGGGCTGGAAGTTAAAGGCCTTGGGATGTGATTTATTGCCATTTCAGGGGATGGAGATTTGAGCATTGAATGCCAAGAGCCTTTGCCTGGGTTATATTTATATCACATTAATCCTAAATTTCGGGCTTCTGCTGGTCACTTGTGTAGTTTAGGACACCTCATCCACCCCTTGATTCACAACTTATTTCTGGCCCTGCTTCAGCCTTTCTCTGAAGTGCTGCCCACAAAGAGCAGCTCAGAGCAGGGCACACCTGGGCTGTGAAAGTCCTGTACATGAGAGGTGTTTATATCGTGTTCCCTCACCTGGGATCTCAGTGATCTCACCTCTGAGATTGGGGTTTCCCTGGCAGAGCCCAGGATTGTCGTGGCTTTGTTGGAATTCCATGGCATGAAACGGTCCATTCCTTAATGTCTCTTCTGAGGAATTATCTAACAGAGTTTCAGGAATCCAAGAGACTGGTGATGGGAAGTTTAACAGAGGGGGATTTACTTCCTTGTGCTGCATTCGTGCATTGTTGGGAGGTCATTGGTGGGCTCTGGTGAGAAGTGACTTGTGAAGAGAACTTCTCCTGACCCTTCTACCCACAGCCAGGATCATTTTAAGGGATCAATTCTTGGATGCAGATCTGGTCTGTGGTTTAACCCCCTCTGCATTAGCCCACAGACACAGGGAGCCCATGCAGGGTCTGGCTTAAGTGGCTTTGCAGGGGCCTGTTTGTGGCCAGGGAGGGTCCTTGTCGTGTGTGCCGTGAGACAAGGCATCACCACACACCAAAAAGGGGTGTGGTTCTGCAGCCACCCATCTGCAACTAAACAATTCACCCAAAAAGGTGGTAGGAGAGGGCTGGCCTGCTTGTTTTCCTGCCTGGGAAATGGCCTTGGCAGATCTTGGGTAGAACCCTCTGGCCAGAATCCACACAGGTTCTCCTTGTCTGGCCTGAGAGCACGAAGCTGACTCCCAGAGCCCGGCAGTCCTCTGAAGAGACCTGAGGAGCAATGAATTCCAAATGCTTCCATGGGCATTTCTGCTTCCATTCTTGCAGTCTGGGTTGGTTATCCCAGGAGTGACCTGGAGAGGGAGAGAGGAGAAATGGGCTGAGGCAGCACATCCTCCCTGCTAAGGAGTGGGAGAGCTCAGTGTGTTCTCCCTGCTAAGAACAGCTCAACTCTTCCTGAGTTCACAGAATCACAGAATCATTAACGTTGGAAAAGACCTCCAAGATCATCGAGTCCAACCTTTGACCAAACCCCACCATGCTCATTAAACCATATCCCCAAGTGCCACATGTCCTAGTTTTTAAACACTTCCAGGGATGGTGACCCCACCACTGCTCTGTGCCAGTGCTTTACTACTCTTGCAATGAAGAAATGTTTCCTAATATCCAACCTGAAGCTGCCCTGGTGCAGGATTCCCATTCAGACAGTCTTGGCTCCATCCTGAAGTCTCCACATGAAGCTGAGTTGGGATTGTACAGGTGGGATTCCCTGTTTGCTGTGCTTGTGTGTCTCACACCCTTGTCCAACGAGGCCTTGGAGCCCCCCACAAGCCCCACCTAACTAAGGAGCAGCCCACCAAAGGAGGTGGTGAGGTCATCCCGGGATTTCCCAGCCCTTCTGCAGCACTGGTACAGCTGCCCACCTTTTCCATAAACCATCCTTCCCTGGGATGTCCTTAATCAGCTGTGAATGGAGCATCCTCCTCCTGCTGCCTCAGCAAAGGAGCACTCCCAGCCTGGCAGCAGCAATGACTGTGTCTCACAGACACCTCCTGGTTGGCAGGTGAGTGATGGGGAGACAGAACTCCTTCAGTGGGAGCTGGGGAAGGCAAAGGCACTGCAGCAAACACATCCAGAGATGTGCTGCAAGCTTTTTCCTGAGCTATGGCCTGTCCTAAAACTGGACTTTTGTTGTTGAAGTGATAATGAAATGATTTGGATCCATGTGATAATGAAATAATCCTGACCCAGGAGAACCAGAGCCATCAGTCTGGATTCTGCACCTTCCTTACAGGAGACTTGTGTGCATGGTCCCATTTGCTTCAGGAGTGGGGTGGTGCTTGAGCTGCTACCAACTTCTCTGTGATCAGATCTTCTCCCAGGCATGGATCTCTTCTCTTTTGACTAGTCCTGGCTTGGATGTGCTCAGTCATATTCCTTCTTTTCCTACATCTCAGCCAATCTGAACCTCATCCAATTGGACTTGAAGCTGAATCTGACAGACTCTGAGACCCAGGAGCCCGTGAGAGGAGAGGAGAGGACACCCTGGGTTGGGCTGCACCCTCATCCCAGCTGGGCCTGAGCACAAAGTCTGGCTCTCCTTGGACTGCAGACACCAGAACACAAGAAGTGATTCACCTGCTGTGTCACAGCACTCCAGGCTGGAGGAGATCAGGGGCACTGCCAGGCCCAGAGCTGAGCACAAGCCAATAGCAAAAGCTTCAGAATGTCCTTCTCCTGCTGGGTGACCTCAGAGTTAATCTGTGTCAGGATGCAAAGGTTACAGCTGTCAGAGAGGAGCTGGGCAGCTCTTTTCTTTGAGGGTTGTTGGTATTTTCCAAGCAGAATGACACAGATCCAGACCTGTGCCAGCTCTTCCCCAGCCTTTTGTAGAGGTCCCTGTGTGACACCTTTTTGCACAGGGGGGTGCAGGAGGTGACTGAGCTTGCAGAGATGGGGCACAACTCCAACCTCCACCAGGCCAGGCAGTACATCCTGGAGCTAAACCCTTCTCTGAGCCATCCCTTCCCCTCTCATCAACTCAGAGAGCCCATTCCTACCTCAAATCATGTTTGCAGCTTTCTATTTTAACATCCAAAATGCTTTGAACAAATATTTATTCCATTAAGAACTAAAATTAAACAGCAACTATTTGTTTATGAACACACTCAGAGGCAGCAAAGGTTTGGGAGCTCCTCCATTTTCATTATAATAATAAAAAGTGAAGTGAACAATGATCTCAGGGACAGGGTGGGATTGTTGGAGTGTCCTGTGCAGGTCCAGGTGTTGGACTGATGATCCTTGTCGGTCCTTTCCAACTTAGGACATTCCATGATTCTATGACTGTAGTGAGTGACATATCTGCCTCCTGGTTTTGTAAAATATAACATGTCTAAAACATTCCTAATGTCTATTCATTATGTCTAAAATATTCCTCTATATTTACAAATTTTTATGGTTTTCTGAGGTTTAGCTCTTGGACTTCAGTCTTGGACTTGCAATTTGCCCAAGATGATCCAAATTTCCCCTTTCTCTATTTCCAGACTGCCTTATTTTCCTGTTCACAAGCAGATCTTCAAAGGTTGGACTTGATGATCTTGAAGGTCTTTTCCAACCTAAATGATTCCATGATTCCATTTCCAACATAAATGCATTCCATTCCAGGTGTCCCTCACCTTTCATTGTCTTCCCAAGTTTTTCCTGCTGCAGTGGTCGTAGATCAGTGTTGGCACAAGTTTCTCTGTGCCTTGATTTCCCACCTGAACATTTCATTTTCTTGCCCCAGGCTGGTCCTCACCCAGTGTTTATGTTTAGGAGATGAGATCCAGAGGGATGTCAGAGCTTCAGAGGGATGAGACATCCAGGGCTGCCCCTCCCCTCCCCGGGGGAGATGTTGGACCCCCTCTCCTGCCTAATTCAGCCCCAGCTAGGATCTCTCCCGTGCCATCCAACATGAACCATCCATCCCCTGTTCAAAAGAATCATCTTTTTGGAGTGTAGCAAAGCAATAAAAACCAACCCGTGGCTCTTGGGTAGATTTCCACTGCTCCCATCTTCCAGTAGGAATCTCCTGATTTTTGCAGCCTTGTCTCAGTAATGAGCTGAGCAAATTTATAGCAAAGAAAAACTTCCCAGGTCTCTAAATTATTCCTGTAATGATCTATTGTAAACCTGCCCCACCAAACAGTTGGCTTCGTTGTTTTACATTTATGGCAAAGATGATTTAGACCTCAAGTGGGAAATAAAATCCAAAGACGTTAAGTTTATTATAAAAAAATAAGCCATTTTTCAGGCAGAGCAGTGGGGAAGGAGAACAAAGTGATGGCTGTTCCAAGTGTCTTGGAATTCTCATTATCATTTCCCCAGTTTAGCTGAGTGTGCCTGTCAAACATGGGAGAAATTGAAATTCTGACCTCCACAGCTGAACTTGCTCTGGAAGTCCATTACATGTCTGTCATTCCCCTCAGCTACCAAGATTTATCTGGGAATTCATTGTATCGAGTCCGTGGGGTACGAGGCTTTGCCAGACTCCAAATCAATAATCCCTGTGTGGTCAAACAGTGCTGACAAGATGTGGTGGGGAGACACCACACTTGTTATCTGAGCAGCAAGAAAAGAAGTCTCTTCCCACAGAAAATCCTGACAAAACCAGAAAAAAACCGATCCAGATAAATTAAATTGCAAAGAAAATCATGACAAAAACCAACCAACCAAACAAAAGAACACCAACAAAAAACTCCAAACCAAGATAAATGAAATTGCAAATGCTAAATTTGTGAGGAAAAACCTAAACCATTTTTTTTGGCCAATGTATTTTGAAATGCTGTTGTTGGAGTGTCCTTCAGACTGTTGTCATCACTCTCCCTCATGGTGAGGAGCAGCATCCCGGCATTCCCGGGGTCACCAGACACAGGGAAAGGGTGGCAGGAGGAGCCTTGGCCATGCAGGACATACAAGAGCTGTCCCAGCACTGGAGTTCAGTGTCACTGCAGAGTTTCAGCCCTGGGAAGCTCAGCCAGGAGAACGTCTCCATGGAGCATCTGCACATTCCACACACACACACAAATTGGTTTAGACAAACCCCCAAATTTATTTCAAAACCCATTTGAAACAGAATTTTTAATGAGCCTTTTCTGTATCATCCCATCCTGTAAAACTCCAGTGGCTTTTCTTTTTCCAGGGTCTCTGGTTCCATCTCTTTGTCTGCCTGCTGAGCCCAGAGCCATTTTCTCTCGTTGTGGATTCTGCTTTTTGCAGAGACATAAAACACGGTGCTCTCATTCTCTCTGTTCAATACCCAGCGCTCTTAGTCTTCCTTCTCACTGTTTTTTTTTTTTGACAGTAAATAAAAAATACAAGTGGAGAAAGCTGCCTTTGCTTTTTCTATATGGAAACCAAACAAGGAGCCAGCAGCACAAGGTGCATTCTTGTGTGCATTAAGTGACTCTAAACCTGATTTTACAAAGCATATTTTTGCAAGTGCTTCCATTGTGTGTTAAAGTCACTTAGGAGCATTAGTAACACCACTCAAGGGGAGTTTACTTCATAAATTAGCTGCACTCCTGGGTGACAGTCACGGCAAATGGAAAAATGAAAACTCTTTGTGCACTGTAAAGCCCAACTTGATGGAGACGTTGTTCCTTGGAAGGGTTGGGTGGGTAATTGAGATTACTGGGCAGTTTAAAAGAGGGGGATATACGTGGCAGTGCTCATCCATCCCTGTTAAGCAGTAATTCCCTGTTGCCATGGCAACTGGAGCTGGGCCTGGTGTGCAGGGAAGGGCTGAGCTGGGGAGGCACCAGGGAGGGGATTGTCCCGCTCTGCTCTGCCCTGGGGCGGCCTCACCTCAACATTGGGGCAGTTTGGGGGGACACAATGGAAGGAAGGGATTGAGCCATTGGAGAGTGTCCAAAGGAGGGACACAAGGATGGGGAAGGGCCTTGATTTGAAGGCGTGTGAGGACACTGAGGGCACTTGGTGTGTTCAGCTGGAGCAGAGGAGACTGAGGGGAGAGCTCAGTGCAGTTCCAACTGCCTGGGCAGGGGCAGAGGAGGGGCAGGGACTGAGCTCTGCTCTGGGGGGACCAGGGACAGCAGCCAGGGAATGGCTGGAGCTGTGTCAGGGCAGGCTCAGGGTGGATCTCAGGCAAAGGTTCTTCCCCCAGAGGCTGGTTGGGCACTGCCCAGGCTCCCCAGGGCAGTGGGCACAGCCCCAAGGCTGCCAGAGCTCCAGGAGGGTTTGGATGATGCTCTGGGGCACAGGGGGTGACTCTTGGGGCTGGGCCTGTGCAGGGCCAGGGGTTGGGCTGGATGATCCTTGTGGGTCCCTTCCAACTCAGTGTATTCTGGGATTCTGTGGTCATGGTTCAATCTCCCCTGGTTCTGGGAGAGCTCCAGGCTCTGGATCCCATGTCACAAACACCTAAGAACAGCTGCTCAACTCCCCTGTAAGTCTGGGAGAATTTCAGTGCCCCAGGACAGCAGTTTCCTCCCTCATCTCATTCCCTGGCTGGGGAGGTTTTCAGCCCCAGTGCTGTCCCACTGACCCTCTAGACCTCACCTGCTGAGGGACTGCCCACCCTGCAATCCAAGGGTTCTGTGGGAATTCTGGGCTGCAGTGATGCCTGCAAAGTGCAGCACTGTTTATCCAGAGCCTTTCTCCCTAACTCATGGCAAGAACTTCTGGTAGAGCTTGGTATATTGGCAATTGCCCTTAACCCTGTCACCTCAGGGTCCCTGCAGCAGCTTTACCCCTGGATTTGGGCTCTGGGATCAGAGTGCACCTCTCTGAGCAAAGATCCCCTGATTCCATTCCTCAGCATTCTCCCTGGAAGCTCAAAGTCAGAAATCCTCTTTTGCTCATAAATAAAGGACCTTCACTGCCATCACCTCCAGCCCCTGGCTATCTTATCAAGTTCCCTCACAGATATCCCCTTCATGAGCAAGCTCCAACTCAAAACTGGATCCTCCCTCCCTCCCTTCCTCCCTCCCTCCCTTTCTCCTGTCTTTCTTTTCATCACCATCTGTGAAGCTGTACCAGGCCCTCATTATCCAGCTGTTCTTCCAGTTTCCAGCCTGAATTTATATCTGGTCAGTTTATAGCCCCATATTCTTGGGATAATATTGCTTTTAGCTTAAATGGCTCTTTTCCTCCTTGGAGTTCCCTCCAGTGTATTTATAGGGAGCAATATCCCTCCTAGCATGGCTAGGTTAAAAAAAAAAGCACCCCAAACTCTTACTGGTCCTCAGCATCCAACCCATTTCTTTCAAGCAATGTTTGATGGAATTTAACCCTACTTCTTTAACTTGAATTATTGGTAAGACCCCAATGAGAGGCAGATGGAGGGAGAGTGTCAGTCCCTGCTCTGCTGGAATTACTCCACTGTTTCAATTTGGGGCTGCATTTAAATGTTGGTTCCAGGTATGACATTGTTGTCTTGTGATCAGCCATTCCAAGATCCATGTCCTTAGTTGTTTCTGGCTAATGAGCACCATGAAGAGCAGTTTATAGGGATCAGAGCAGCCCTGAAGCAGGTGGGTGCTGTGTTCCTGCCCCACAGACACTGGGGATGGGGTCCTGTGGGCAAATGGGATCATTGAGCCACTCCCAGTTCAGAGCACCTGGAACATTGCAGCAGGGAAACACTTCTGCAGCCCTTGGGATTCCTTCCCTTCCTGCTGGCCTGGGTCTGTTCCTGGCTCAGCAGGTGGAGGGATGCAGGGAAGAGAGGTTTAGTTTCCCCCTCTGGATTGCCAAGACCATCCAGATGTGAAAATGCCCAATGGAGGATTCCTTTGGAAACTTGATGGGTCATCACAGCCTGAGCTCCTTCCCAAACAGACCACAGGCAAGGGAATCATGGAATCATGAAATATCCTGAGCTGAAAGGGACCCACAAGGATTGTCAATCAAACCCCTGGCCCTGCACAAACACCCCAACAATCCCACTCTGTCCCTCAGAGTGTTGTCCAAACCCTCCTGGAGCTCTGGCAGCCTTGGGGCTGTGCCCACTGCCCTGGGGAGCCTGGGCAGTGCCCAACCAGCCTCTGGGGGAAGAACCTTTGCCTGAGATCCAACCTGAGCCTGCCCTGACACAGCTCCAGCCATTCCCTGGCTGCTGTCCCTGCTCACAGAGAGCAAAGAGCTGGGTTGCAGGTCTTTGGGTTCAGGGCTCTGCAGGGAGGAAGAGAGTGGACCTGAAGCCTGGGATAGTGAGCGTGAAGGAATTGCCCTTTCTGTGGGCAAGGCAGAACTGGCCTCTTGCTCCATGAATCCACGGTGAGACAGTGAGCCCTGAGCTCTGACTCTTGTAGGGGGACGAGGTTTTTCCACAGGAAATAGCGAACCTCACGTGTTGGCTCATACCTGCCATGGCCCTTTCCCTGTATCACAGCCTCCCCTGCCATTCTCCTTTTGCTTTTTCATGTTTACTCTTCCCTGAGCTTCCCATTTATTTTTTCTGAAATTTCTCTTCCTTAGTTTGCAATGTTGATCTTTATTTATTGAGGTTAGTTTGGAATTCCAGCCATGCTCTCTGAATTATTTGCTCCTTCCAGCTCTGGTTCACCCTCCAATTTTTAAGCACATCTCTAGTCCATCCTCCACATCATTAAGAAAATCACTGGGCAGAACTGACCCCTGCAGGGCTCCCCTGGCCGTGCCCAACCAAAACTGCTGCTGGAGTTTTGTTTCTGTCTCTGTTTGTCTCCTGTACCCAGAACTTCCCCCTTTTTGCTCAGTTCCATTGTTAGGGCATGTTTCCCTCAGTTCCATTGTCAGGGCATGTTTCCCTCTGGCCTTTGTATTTATAGACAGGCTTTATTGAGTGCTCAGCCTGAGCAGATGTGCAGGCAGCCACAGGAAAGCTGTGAAACACCTCCTTCAAGGAGGCAGCTGAATAAATCACAGATGCTGCAGAACAATCTGTCTCCTTGGAGCGGGATGCAGGAGGAGCCACAGGCACAGCACCGGGTGAGGAGCATCTGCGGAGCCGTCTCGTGTCTGGCAAATGCCACAGTGACTGTCTGGTGGCACTGGGACTGTCACAGCTTCAGGGGGGATGCACAGACAGTGCACAGACAGGGCCTGTCCTGCACAAATGGTGTCACAAAAGAGTGTTCTTTTTTTTCCCCCCAGCTTTTCTGCAAAGGTCTGTCCTGCACATGTGGAGTGAGCAAGGCAGAGAATCATAGAACAGGTTCAGTTGGAAAAGTCTTTAAAGCCCATCCAGTTCCATCCCCTGTCATGGGCAGGGACACCTTCCACCAGCCCAGGCTGCTCCAAGCCCCATCCAACCTGGCCTTGGACACTTCCAGGGATCCAGAGGCAGCCACAGCTTCTCTGGGCAGCCTGTGCCAGGGCCTCCCCACCCTCACAGGGAAGAATTTCTTTTTAACATCCAATCTAAATCTCCTCTCTTTTAGTTTAAAACTATTCCCATTTGTCCCATCACTCTCTGACCATGTAAAAAGTCACTCTCTCTCATTTTTATAAGCTCCCTTTAAGTATTGGAAGGTCATAGAATCATAATTCATGATGGTTTGGATTGCTGGAGGCCTTAAAGCTCCTCTAGTTCCAATCTCACCATGGGCAGGGACACCTCTCACTAGACCAGCTCAGTGTCCCATCCGACCTGGCCACAGTGAGATGTCCCTGGAGCCTTCTCTTCTCCAAACTGAACACCCCCAGCTCTCCCAGCCTGTTTCCAGAGCAGAGCAGTGCTCTCTGCTCCATCAAACTGTGTGATCTGCTCAGACCGACAGCATCAGGAGCTGGAGGACACAAATGGGCAGGAGCAGCGTTGGCATCTTTTCTGAGCAGGAGCCCCTTGCAGGGCAGGCCCAGGGTCTGTGCCCTCAGTACGGAGTCAGGAGCCTCCTGCAGGTCCCCCTGACTCAGCAGGAGCAGCATCCCAAAATCTCCCAGCCCTGGTGTCACCAGGTCCCTCGAGAACGGGCTCTGCAGGCACCAACCAAAGGCTCTGCCCTCAGGGCGGGGGTTGGTTTGAGTGGCACAGCACTGGAGGGTGCATTGGTCTCTCTAAGAGCTCCACTTCTCCTCAGCCAGCACTTTGGTGTTGATCCAGGAGCTGTGGGGCAGGTCTCTGGCTGGTTCCAGCACAGTCAGACTCCTGGCAGGCTGTGCTGGTGCTCCAGCAGCAGATCTGAGCATCCACAGTGGCAGAAGCAGTGTCTGGGCAGAGCAGCCCCACAGACACAGGACACGTTTTGTGTCGTGCTCAGCCCACACCCCTGGGCTGCTGCTGTGCCTCCAGCCCTTTCTCGACCTTGGTAGGAAAGGAGGGGGTGTCTCAGCTTCCCTGCTCCAGCAGGGGGGAGGGAGAGGGGCTGAGGGCTGGGATGTCTCCTCTTCCCCGTGGGCAGAGCTCTGCTTCCCCAGCAAAGGGCTGTCCTGCTCTTTATGGTGACCCTGGGAGGGGTCTGTCGATCCTTGGTGGGAGCAAAGTGATGGAACTACCCTGTGGGGGTGGGCATGGGAAGGGGACCCCAGTTTTGGCTCCAGAGCTTTGCCGGGGTTTGAATTCCAGCTCTCCCCAGGGAACTCTCGAGCTTTGTACTGACTGCCCCGGGCAAGGGCTGGGAAGCCTGTGCTGGCACTGGGGCACAGGAGAGCTGGTAACGAGCCCCGTGCAGAGCAGCTCTGAGCAGTGCTCTCCTGAACTGGCAGCAGGAGGAGGAGGGAGAATGTGCAGCCATTAAAAAAGGGAATTGGAAAGATTCCAGAGTGATCCCTCCATCCAGGGGAGATTTGAGGCTCTGTGTTTGAAACCCACACCAAGGCTTCAAGATCCAAAAGCTGTGGCAGCAATGACAGCACAACGTTTGGATCCCAAATGCTTTCCTGCCTTTCCCTTTCCACCATTCCCCTCCCCGCTCCAATGCTCCAAATGCCTAATTATCCCTCAGCTGTTCGTGGATGAGGCTGTGAATGAGATCTAAGACATGAAAGAACTCCCTGAATAGCCAGAGAGGCTGATCCCCAAACAGTGCTGCTGCCTCTGGGGGGCAGGGACACAGCGCTGGGCACGGAGTGCTGCAGGAGGAGCTGGGATAACGAAGGGCTGGATGGGGTTTGAGGCACCACTGGCCCCACACCAGGGCAATGTGCAATCACAGCAGGGTTAATACACAGCAAAACTTTACCTGCCCACTTTGGCCCCTGTAACCCCACCACAGGCAGCCCAGCCCAGCCCTGGCAGCTGAGCCCCAAAACCACAATCAGAGCCAGGCTTAACCAGCCTTCAGCTCTGAGGGTGCCTCAGGTGAAGCCCAAGGAAGGCCTGAGCACCCAAGCTTAAACCAGCATGAGGACTGTCATGGAACCACAGAATCATTTATATCAGAAACGACCTTTATGATCATCTCCCACAGCCCTATCATGGCCTAGGCTGAATCTTTAATTTCAGCGTGACCCAGCCCTGTCACCAAGTCTCTACGTGCCCAAATAATCCGACTCCACCCCCAAGTTTGTGCTGGATCTGAGCATGATTGCAGTGAAGCTCAGCCCTTGCCACAGTACAAGCCGTGGGCTTCCACCTCTGTTTGAGCCTACTTTTGGGGTGTTAAGCCTACAGCAACCCAATTTGAGCACCAAAAATGGTTTGTCTTTAACCTTGAAGTCCAGGAAAATCCAATCCACTCCTAAATCCCCAGAACCAGCCAAGCCATTACTTTTCTTGCTGCTTATTGCTGTGTCTCAACAGCAGCTCTGCTCTGAGCTCCCAGATGAACACTCACGGGTTGGACTCGATGATCTCAGAGGTCTTTTCCAACCCAGCTGATTCTGTGTGATTCTGTCACACAGGATGGCTCAGAAAATCTGTTGCTCCCCTCCCAGAAGCTCCAGCCTTGCTCAGCTTTGACTCCATCGTGCAGGCAATTAAAAGCCTGAACATCCCACCATAAAACTCAGTGCTGAGATGAGTAAACCTGGGCTAGTAAAAGGTGTCCCTACCCATGGCAGGGGGTGGAACGAGAGGAGCTTTAAGGCCCCTTCCAACCCAAACCATTCCATGATTTTCTGAGTCTTGGAACAGTCTCCTGCATTGATCAGGCCCGTGTTGTCTCAGCTCCCATCACTAGATGTGCCTGAGGAGCCTTGAATCCATGTCTCTGCCCAATCCAGTGCCCTTCATCCCTCAGAGCCCTGGGGCTGCCTGCTCGTGCTGTGACTGATGTGCAGGAGCCTTTGTCAGGGACTGTGGTGTCACATAGATCAGTGCCAGCGTGAGCAATCGCTGGGTGTTTGCTTTGTCAGCAATGCTTCATCATCTTTTAATTCATTAAATATGTTTGTCATCCGTCTCTATTAGAGGTTGGCAGTGCTGCTGTTTGCTCTGCCCTGTGTCACTGTGCTTGTAAATTTGGACAATAACCAGGAGAAAATCGCATTTGTCTTCTTTTGGATTTAGAAAATGGGCTTTAGGAGATGAGCTGCTCTGCTCCACATGTCCCCCAGCTCACAGGCTTCCACCCCCTCCCCTTCACACTGCTCAGCTCCCAGCCCTATCCATGCACTTCCCAGCTCTTCAGCTCTCAGCCCTCTATCCCAGACCCTCCTGTCACCCACAAAATCCTCCCCCTCCTCATGCCTTTGGCTATTGCTTCTTTTCTGCACCCTCCCACTCCCACCAACACCCCGTGGGGTACCTGGGGCCACTCATTTTCTCAGGACATTTCTCTGCAAGGTGGGGACTGGGGTGGAGAGGACCTTTTCCCAGCCCTGAGCAGCTGGTTCAGGGCCTGCCTAACCCTTGGCAATCCCTAGGAGTTAGAAGGATAATGTGCTCTACTGGCTACAAGGATATCTGGCATTTTCACTGATATTGGGATCAAGGTATAGATTTAGGGGTCTGTGTGAGCACAGTGTTTGTCTGTGATGTGAGACACTGTCCCTCCTGGAGCACCCCTGGGACAGAGCTCATCACAGAACCACAGGACCATGGAATCCCAGAATCCCAGAGCATGCTGAGTTGGAAGGGACCCACAAGGATCATCCAGTCCAACCCCTGGCCCTGCACAGGCCCAGCCCCAAGAGTCACCCCCTGTGCCCCAGAGCATCATCCAAACCCTCCTGGAGCTCTGGCAGCCTTGGGGCTGTGCCCACTGCCCTGGGGAGCCTGGGCAGTGCCCAACCAGCCTCTGGGGGAAGAACCTTTGCCTGAGATCCAACCTGAGCCTGCCCTGACACAGCTCCAGCCATTCCCTGCCTGCTGTCCCTGCTCCCCCAGAGCAGAGCTCAGTCCCTGCCCCTCCTCTGCCCCTGCCCAGGCAGTTGGAACTGCACTGAGCTCTCCCCTCAGTCTCCTCTGCTCCAGCTGAACACACCAAGTGCCCTCAGTGTCCTCACACGCCTTCAAATCAAGGCCCTTCCCCATCTCTTTGCCCTCCTTTGGACACTCTCCAATGGCTCAATCCCTTCCTTCCATTGTGTCCCCCCAAACTGCCCCAGTGTTGAGGTGAGGCCGTGTAGCACACCCCGTGTTTTTGGGGTGGGAGCACACGTGTGCAGGCACATGTGTGTGTGCAGGTACATGTATGGGGGGTTACGCTCTCTGTCTGCCCCTGGCTCTGGTGATGTCCCAGCTGCTGTGCCCTGTCCAGTTTGGAGTTCCCCAGCAAGAAACATGTGGACACAGGGGACCCAGTGCAGAGGAGGGATCAGTGTGGTCAGTGGGAGGGTGGGACATCCAAGGAGATGCTCAGGGGACTGTGCTTGCCCAACTGGAGAAGAGAAGGTGAAGATTTTATTGTTGCTTCCACCTCTGTAATTAAAAGGTGTAGAGACTCTTCTCAGAGGTGCCCAGGGAAAGGACAAGAGCCATTGGGCACAAGCAAGAAAGTAGAAAATTCAATTCAAAAGTGGAAGGAAACGTGTTGGAACTGTTGGAGGAAATCCAGAGGAGGCCATAAAGCTGATATGGGGACTGGAGCACCTCCCCTATGGAGACAGGCTGGGAGAGTTGGGGCTGTTCTGCCTGCAGAAGGTTGTGTGGAGATATCACAGCCCCTTCCAGTATCCAAAGGGGCCCACAAGGAAGCCAGAGAAGGACTCTTTATTGGGAACTGTAGTGACAGGACAAGGGGGAATGGGTTCACACTGAAAGAGGAGGAATTTGGCTTAAATACTGGGGAGAAATCCTTCCCTGTGAGGGTGGGGAGGCCCTGGCACAGGTTGCCCAGAGAAGCTGTGGCTGTCCCTGGATCCCTGGAAGTGTCCAAGGCCAGGTTGGACGGGGCTTGGAGCAACCTGGGCTGGTGGAAGGTGTCCCTGTCCATGGCAGGGGGTGGGACTGGATGAGCTTTGAGGTCCCTTCCAACTCAAACCATTCTATGATTTTATGATTTCCCAAAGCAAAGGTAAGTAATTGTTTGAACAGAGACCAAGAGATGCTGCACAACCTCATCTCTGGGATCAGCTGAAACTGGGCTGTACAAACCTGATTAACTGACCCCAGCTGGACATTCAAAGGGGTTTGGATCAGAGACCTTCTGAAACTCCTTGCAACATCAATTAATGTGATTATTACTTTTCTGTCTCTGATGCCCCCATCTGGTTACACCCTCTCACCTGTCCCCTGGCACAGTTGCCCAGGGCAGTGGTGGAGTCACAGTCCTTGGAAGTGTTCAAAAGCCGAGCAGACGTGGCTCGTGGGGATATGGTTTCCTGGAAATGGTGGAATTTGGTTGTAGGTTGGCCTTGATGATCTTGGAGGTCTTTTCCAACCATTCAGATTCCATGATTCAGGGGGGATTTTTCCATCCTTCCCATCTGCAGCTCTGGGAAGGAGATGTCAGCCACAGCCCGGTCCAGCTCCAGGAGTGGAAGCAATTCAGATTCCTGATGGATTGGCAGTGGAGAAGGTGCTGAGAGATGGATTCTGAGGTTTGGAGCAGCAGCTGAATGAAAGACATAGGGAGCAGTCCCTGAGCTGGGCTCTGTGGGCTGTGAACGAGGTCCTGTTGTGGTGCAGGTTTTGTTCATGACACATCTGTGCTCAGCAGCCTGGAGGCCCAGGAGCCTCGTGGAGAACACAGCTCCCTGTGTCTGGGATTACCTTGGCTAATTAGAACACACAGGTCTTTGTCTGGTTCTTTAAAGGATGTGTTTGCTTTCATCCAAGAGCCCCATGTTCAGCTTCACTTCTATTAATCCCTAAACATTGGAACAGGGAGATTTGTCTGGGCTAATTCCATTCCAGGGCAATGTTTGCTTTAAGCTTCCATGTCTTAAAAATGACCTCTGTCCACAGAAGGGCTTGGAGGAGGAGCAGAGAACCCATCCAGGCCCCCAGTGAGAGCAAAACCCTTCCTGGGGGCTGCAGCCCCACTCAGGAGAGGCCCTTTCTCCTTTGAAATAGGAACAGGTTGAACTCTTCATGCAGGTGGAGGATGAGCAGAACAACCTGGAGGTTAAAACTGGCCTGACTCATGTGAAGTGATAAAAGTCCAGACCTAGATTTATGCCACATCTCACACCTGCATTAGTCACAGGTCCTCTGGGAGACTTGCATGGCTTTGACCTGAATGTGTGACTTTCCAGGCTGTGCCTTCAACCTCCAGCTCCACCAGTTTTCCCTGTCCTCCCTCTGGGATTGCCCTGGTCTGCAGGAGATATGATGGGAAATTATGACTTTTTCTTGTTTATCTTTATTTCATGTTATGGTGGGCCTAAAACTCCTCATTTTCTCACCCTCCTCCCTCCCAGTGGCACAGGGGGATGGGGAATGGGGTCTGTGCTCAGTTCATCACAGGTTGCCTCTGCTGCTCCTTCCTCCTCAGGGAGAAGACTCCTCACATTCCTTTCCTGCTCCAGTGTGGGGTCCCTCCCTCAGGAGACAGTTCTCCCCAGACTGCTCCCATGTGGGTCCCTTTCCATGGGGTCAGTCCTTCAGGAACAGACCCCTCCACAGTGGGTGCCCTGTGGGGTCACCAGTCCAGCTGGGAGCCAGTGTGGGCTCCTCTCTCCACTGGGACACAGCTCCCTCCAGGAGCTGTTCCAGCACACAATTCCCATGGGGTAACTTCCCATGGGGTCGCTTCCCATGGGGTCACAGCCTCTTTTGGTCACTCCCCTGCTCCAGTGTGGGGTCCTGCAGGGGCACAGCTGCCTCCCCATGGGCTGCACCTTGGGCTGACAGGGAATCTCCACTCTGGCACCTGGAGCTCCCCCTGCCCCTCCTCCTGCACTGCCCTGGGGGTCTGTGTTCCTCTCACACATTCCCACTCCTCTCTCCATCTGCTGTTTCCCAGAAGCTTTTCCTCTTGTTAAACATGTTATCCCAGAGGTACTGCCACCATCACCCATTGGCTCGGGGTTGGCCAGTGGTGGGTCCATCCTGGAGCAGCTGGAATTGATTCCCCTGGATGTGAGAGAAGCTTCTGGCAGCTTCTCACAGAAGCCACCCCTGTAGCCCCCCCCCAAAGCCTTGCCACACAAACCCAGTACCTGTGCAAAAACCCCACTGGAGGATAAGGAACCTGTGCATTACCAATAATTGCTGTGTCTGCACTCCTGGAAACATCCCTTTTTGTTTGTAGATATTGCAATTTAAACATAAAGAAACACCTCAGAGATTAAACACAACCATTGCAGCCTCAGTGGTGGTTTTAACACATTCAGTCCTCAAACATCTCCTTTTAATCCGACCTTCTCTTCTTGTGCAAGTGCCTCTGGGGCACCTCCCAGGTGATGTGGACTTGTTCAACAAAGCCTGGAACTGTTTGAAAAATAAACTGAAGTCATAAAAATGGAAAACAAAGCTTCAAGGTCCAACTAATCTTTGATATAAATGGGCCCCGTATATACTAAACACCCTCCACAGAAAGGGTGAGGGTGGTGATGGGGAATGCTGGTGATTCTTCTGTATAAATCCCTTTAATTTTAAGAAACTCAGAGGCAAATGTGACTTGATACTGATTTGGGTGGGAGTGTGGATCTGATGGAGGGCAGGAGGGCTCTGCCCAGGGATCTGGACAGGCTGGATCCAGGGGCCCAGGCCAGAGGTGTGAGGGACAGCAAGGCCAAGTGTCGGGTCCTGCCCTTGGGTCACCACCACCCCATGGAATGCTCCAGGCTGGGGCAGAGGGGCTGGAAAGCTGAAAAGGGCCCTGGGGAGCTGGTGACAGTGGCTGGACACGAGCCCGGGTGTGCCCAGGGGGGCAGGAGGCCAATGGCCCCTGGGCTGTGCCAGCCCTGCTGTGTCCCAGCCCCAGGGCAGGGCCCGTCCCTGTGCTGGCACTGCTGGGGCACCTCCAGCCCTGGGGGCACTTCTGGGCCCCTCAGACAAGAGACACTGAGGGGCTGGAGCGTGTGCAGGGAAGGGAACGGAGCTGGGAAGAGGCTGGAGCAGCAGGAGGGGCTGAGGGAGCTGGGGGGGCTCAGCCTGGAGCAAAGGAGGCTCAGGGGGGACCTTCTGGCTCTGCAAGTCCCTGACAGGAGGGGGGAGCCGGGGGGGGTCGGGCCCTTCTGCCCTGTCTCAAGTGAGAGGAAGAGAGGAAACGACCTCAGGTCAAGCCAGGGGAGGTTCAGATTAAATGTTAGAAAAAAATGTTTCCCTTAAGGAGTGGTCGGGCACTGGAACGAGCTGCCCATGGAGGGGGCGGCCTCACCACCTCTGGAAGTGTTCAGGAAGCGTCTGGATGTGGCACTTGGGGACATGGTTTGGAGGTGATTATGGTGGTGCTGGGTGGGTGGTGGGTGCACTGGTGATCTGTGAGGTCTCTGCCATGGTCCTGTGTGATTCACTGAAGCTCCTGAAGTCACTTCTGCTCCTCCTCTCCGCACACAACAAATGCGCCGTTTGCTTTATTGGGGCATAAACCGATGTACAACATCCTCCTCTGTCCAAAGGATTGCCCCGTGTTTGTGGCTGTGGCTGCAGCTCCTGCAGAGCCCAGCAGTGCTTGGATGTGGGTGCAAAGCCCGGAGAGCTGTGAGCTGTGGGTGTGGGGACCCCAATTACCATGGCCATGGTCACAAACCATGTCCCAGTGCAGCTGTGCCACCACACAGCTCTCATGGGGGCTGAAGCAGGACAAGGGGAGGATCAGTGGGGTCTGTGTCTCCCTCTGAATGAGAGGTTTCAGGTTCTGGTTCCTGCTTGCTCATATATTGTCGGTTGCTGAATATAAATGCCTGAAGTCAAAGGTCCAGGTGCTCCAGAGGCAGTTTTTGTGTGCTCTCTGAACCCTGATGGCCAGATAAATGGTTTATGGCCACCTGCAGTGCTCTGCCATGTGCAGGGCACAGTTCTGGCACCTTTACTGCTCTTCTGCCCACTCAGATGTGACTCCTTAATTTCTAACACAAATGGGCCCCACGGGGAGGCTCTTCCTGAATTAAATGTTGGCTCGTCCTACCCACGATCCTGAGTGTGCAGGGCCAGGGAGGGACAGAGCTGAGCACAGAAGGCTGTGATGTGATGCTGATGTTTCTGTGAATGAGGCACAGAGAAGAGCAGATGGAGCAATGGCTCCATATTCAAAATGCATGTGATTTGATTACATTGGTCTTTATGTGGATAGAAAAACATTCCAAGCCAACTACAGGAAGCATTTGCATCTTCTGAGCCACAGGCTGGGAGAGAGCAGAGAATTAGAGAATCACAGAATCACAGAACATGCTGAGTTGGAAGGGACCCACAAGGATCATCCAGTCCAACCCCTGGCCCTGCACAGGCCCAGCCCCAAGAGTCACCCCCTGTGCCCCAGAGCATCATCCCAACCCTCCTGCAGCTCTGGCAGCCTTGGGGCTGTGCCCACTGCCCTGGGGAGCCTGGGCAGTGCCCAACCAGCCTCTGGGGGAAGAACCTTTGCCTGAGATCCAACCTGAGCCTGCCCTGACACAGCTCCAGCCATTCCCTGCCTGCTGTTCCTGGTCACAGAGATTGGAACTTCCCCTCTGGTGCCCCTTGCAAGGATGTTGAAGACCCCAGTGAGGTCTCCCCTCAGTCTCCTCTGCTCCAGCTGAACACACCAAGTGCCCTCAGCCTCTCCTTGTATGACCCCTCCAGACCCTTCATCATCTGCTCAGTCAGAGTTTCTGGGAGCCACTTTTGGGGTGCCCTGAACTAGATCAGGAATGGTGGGCAATTATGAATTTTGCTTTCCATAAATCATGGCCCTGTTTCTGTAAACTAGTCACAGTGATCAGTGCTGGGGCCACCACAGCTGAGGGGAGAAATGCCAGTGAAACGAGTTTTCTGTGCCAGGGCTGATGGGGGTGCAGGTTCAGTGACAAGTCACTTGTATCTGCTCAAGTTAGCTCAGCATTGTCCCTTCAAAAAGGGATCTTGGAGCTGAGCTGTGCTCTGCCAAGGGAAAATCTCAGGCTCAGATCCACTGTTAACTGTCAGGAAACTGTAGCCTAAGGAAAATTAGGGGCACTCTTGTCTTGGCTCATGGAAAAGTCAGTAATAAGTCAGTGATGAGGGAGTTGCAGGGTGCAGATCTCCACACCCCACACAGGGCTCAGGCCACACAGGAGGGGGAAGCTGTGCTCCCCTCCCACCACATCTGCCCTGCACTGGCCCCAGTTGTGCACTGGTGCTGGTTCTCAGGCTGCATTCTCAGAGGAACAGCTTCCTAGTGCCAGAGGGCAGGGTGAGATGGGATATCAGGAAGAAATTCTTCCCTGGGAGGGTGGTGAGGCCCTGGCACAGGTTGCCCAGAGAAGCTGTGGCTGCCCCTGGATCCCTGGGAGTGTCCAAGGCCAGGTTGGACGGGGCTTGGAGCAACTTGGGCTAGTGGAAGGTGTCCCTGCCCATGACAGGGGTGGGAATGAGCTTTAAGGTCCCTCCAACCCAACCCATTCCATGGTTCTGTGATTCCATGACATTGCTCACTGGTCTCCAGGTAAAGCACCAAATAAATGCCTTTAGGAGAACAAGTCTGGCAAAGGTTCTGCAAAGGAGCTTTGGGACTTGGGGGATTTGCAGCCACTGCTCTGTTGAAATGGTGCAGAGCATTAGAGGGCAGTTTGCACAGCAGTCACTCTGCTCCCAGATCTGCCCTGTGCTGTTCAAACCATCTCTTAAGGAACACCTTATCCTCATACCTTCTTGTCCCTTTTACCAGACATGTGGCTTCCAGATATCTCTTCCACCAGCCATGGGGACTGAAGGATGATCCATGATCTCCTTGACCTCAGAAAAATGCAAACTCCTGTGTGGAAGGGACCTTAGAGATCATTAAATGCAGAATTGATGTTTGTGGGGACAGGGGGGAGCAGGTGCTGGGCAGAGCCAGAAATGCTCCTTGACCTTCCAGCTCTCCCAGGCTCTCCCTCAGCTCAGCCCGTTTTCCCTCACAGCTTCTCCATCACCTTCTCTCTCTGGTGCAGAACAAGCTGGGAGGGTTGTGCTCACAGATGACAGAATGTGCATCTGTAAGGTCTAATTGAAAAGACTTTTACATGGAAACTGGTAGAAGCTGGTGCCACAGACGGGCTGGGGTCCTCTCCAGCACCATTCCAAAAGCAAATGGAGCCTCAGACCCCTGGGTGGGAGCTTCACACACACCTGGGTGGGAGCTTTACAGGCACCTGGGTGGGAGCTTTACAGGCACCTGGGTGGGAGCTTTACAGGAACCTGGGTGCTCACACAGCACTGCAGAGCAGGAAAAAGAAGCACCTGGAGATCACATTTCTTGCTCACATGTTCTTCTGCCCATTTCTTGGCAGGTTCTCCTGAAGGTCCAGTTTAGGGCCATGAGTGGAGCATTAGGAATTCTCACCCTGCAAGTGTTCTCATTGCTGTGTTTGAGATTGGGTCCTGCCACACTGCAAGGGAGCTGGAATTACAATAAATCACCTCCCTGGCAGCCTGGGAGTGAGGAATGTCCAGCCTCTCCCCAGGAACACTCCAGGATCTGCTCATCGATCCCAGGCTGCTGCTTTCTGTGCCCCCTCACTGACTTCCATCTCCCTGAACGTTTTGGCTTGTCCTGTGGTCCAGCCCTGCCAGTATTGATGGCACACAAGTGACAAAATAAAATAGAAATTATTAATTTCAAGCTCTATTGGTAGAAGGAAAAGAAAATCAATGCTTGGCAAATGGAATAAGGAGAAACTGGAAGAAAAAAAAAAGCTCCGAGTAGCTCGTCTGTGACAAGTGACAAAGGCAGAGGACTGTAAATAAAGGGCATGAGAGTGTTGCTGTTTCAGCCACTGTATTTTAAAGGTGCCTTTTTGCATATTAATGGCAAATAAGGCACCTGTTTGTGTGAAGAGCTGTTGACATTCCCCAGAGGAGTGGGAGAGCCTTGGCAGAGGAGGGGGCAGCTCTCTTTGTGTTTGGAGGCAGGAGTGAGAGCCCTGCAGGTGCAGGATGGGAGGACCCAGGGCCAGTGAGGACTTTTGCTCATGTGCTCCCCTGGGTGGCACCTGAGAGACCCCCAGAGCTGGTCCCAGGGAGACTGAGCCCCCACAGCCCACAGGCAGGAGGATCCCCAGCAAAGCCAAGAGGAAGGGAAGAGAAAGCACCTGGAATACAAAGGGATTAAAGGGATAATCCAAGTAAAACCAGGGCACTGCAATATTTGTTTCTCTGCAGGGCCAGGAGTTGGAGCTGATGACCCCTGTGGGTCCCTTCCAGCTCAGGGTGTTCTGTGACCCCGTGGTTTGAGGGAACTCACCCAGTTTACAAACACTGACAGTCTGAGGGTGCTGGAGTCAGACACAGATGTTCAGAGTCAAATTCCAAGGGCACAGCTCCTGCCTAGAAACCCAAAGAAGGGTCAGCTGTTTGAAAGGCTTTGGTTTCACAGCTGTCATTGTCAGTGTAACAGGATTTTTAAGAGGCTGCACAGGGCACCAAATGCTGCAGAAACTCACCCTGAAAGAGGCTGGAAAGCATTAGAAACTACTCATATGGTGAGCAGATGAATAACAAAGAGTGTTTTAACTGTCTGTAAAACACACAGGTACAGATAAGTCCTCTCTGCCTCATGACACAGGCAGAAACATATTTTTCAATTAAACTGAGAGATGACAAATCCAGAATTGATGAAATGACATTTTCTTTGGCACAGTGAGATGGGCTTCAGCTCCAGCAGGTAGAGACATCTGCAGCACAGACACCTGCTCCCAAACTGGCTATTTCAGGCTTCTCTCCTAGGCAGGAGGGGGAAATGGGCCATTTCAGGGAGCAATTCATGTGACCAAGCACAAATATCCATTTGTGGAATAGATAACTCCCCCCTCGTGCTCTGCTGACTGTGTCAGATCCTCACTGATATTAAGGCTGAGGAGGAAGGCCAGCCCAGATTAGACTCCAGCCTAGTCACACGAGTTGTTTTCTTGGACTGTTAAACTGTGGAACTCATTTCCACAAGGGGTTATGGAAGGCAAAAGATAAGCTGCATTCAAAACTGAGACTGGAATAAATATGGAAAAATAAGAATAGCCCCAGTTCTCACAGATGGTGTTAAGGGCGTTTTGGGATGGATATAAAACTGCTTCCTTCAAGGCTTAAATCCATTTCAGACTGTTAGGATTAGGATTAAGATCTTCACACGGGCCATTTTATTTCCTATCTACCTCTGGTGATCACAGGTTGGCTGCTAAGCTGGATGGACCATGAAGCTACTTTAGACTGTCAATATTTTCACCTGCACAAAGTCTCCCAAGATTTCTTGAAAATCCAGCAGCTTGTACTGAATCATAAGTAGTGGGAAATCAGAAGTTTAATGGAATAATTCAGATTAGAATCGAGTACAGCAGGAGTAGAGTGGAGCAAGATGGGAGAGAACCGAATGAAAAAATGAAAACAAATAGATGTGTAAAGATTTAAAAAAGCACATAAAGATGGATGCTTGGATACAAGCTCCAAGTGCATGGCCAATGTCCAGGGCAGGGAGGTGGTTGACCTTCCTGGGCTCACAGTTGTTTTTGGCAAACAAGCACAGCTACTGTGGGGTCAAATCAGAGGTTGGACTGTGTAACCTGATGCAGGCCTGGGAGCAGGTTTAGGAATAATCCTAATGGACTCAGAACAACAAATTAACATGAAGGACACTCCCAGCACAGCTGTCTGAGTCAGGGTCCTGCTCTGAGAACAGAGAAGATGCAGCACAGAAGACAGGGTGGGATTTACACAGCACCTGCCTTTTCTGGGGCAGATTCAGGGGGATTTGGGCTGAGCTACAGTGAAGTTCAGAGCCTGTGAACAAACTGGCTTGGTTTTCTGAGCTGTAACTGTGGAGACTTGCTCAAAAAAAGGAGAGAGCCCCCCTGTGATGAGGGGAATAGCAGTGGATTGGTTGTGCACCAGAAGCTGCTGCTGCCTGTTAGAGCAGTGGAAAGATCAGCCAAACTGGTGGGTACAGAAGAGAGCTCTGGCCACTGGGTGATGCTGAGGAACAGCTTTGTCACTTAATCACTAATTTGAAGCTGCCCCATGGCAGAGGTGACAAACAGACATAGCAAATGTGCTGTGCTCCCTCTGAGCAGAGCAGTGTGAACAGCAGCCTGGCAGCTCTGGGTTGTGCTTACCCCAAACCAGCCTGATTTAGTTCAGTAGCTGGTTCTTGCTGTGAAAAGTTTATTCCTCTATAACCATCTTCTTTCATAACCTCACCTGTGACCAGTTCTGTTTTTCTTCACTTGATGGTGGGTTTTGGTATCACCAGGGAAAACTCCATCTGAGAACGTGTCTATGTGACAGAGCACCAGGCAAAAAGCTTTATGGAAACCTTCCAGCATTGCTCCACTTCCAGCATTGCTCCACTTCTCCTCTGGACACACTTTCTGCTTGTCCTTCATGTTATGGGCCACCTCAGCACTGCCAGATGGGAGGGGACTGTCCTGCTCTGCTCTGTGCTGCTGCAGCCTCACCTCAAGTCGTGGGGGCAGTTTTGGGGACCACAACGTCAGAAGGATCTAAAGCTGTCAGAGAGTGTTCAAAGGAGTGGGGAAGCTGGGGGGGAGGTCACTTGACTTGTTCAGCTGGAGAAGAGGAGACTGAGGGCGAAGCCCACTGGGGGCTGCAGCTCCTCCCGAGGGGCAGCTCCATCTCTGCTCTGGGTGAGCAGGGATAGGATCCAGGGAACGGCTGGAGCTGTGTCAGGGCAGGCTCAGGTTGGATCTCAGGCAAAGGTTCTTCCCCCACAGGCTGGTTGGGCACTGCCCAGGCTCCCCAGGGCAGTGGGCACAGCCCCAAGGCTGCCAGAGCTCCAGGAGGGTTTGGACAACGCTCTGAGGGACAGGGTGGGATTGTTGGGGTGTCTGTGCAGGGCTGGGAGTTGGCCTGGATGATCCTTGTGGGTCCCTTCCAACTCGGGAGATTCCATGATTCTGTGATCTTTGTCCTTTGTGTTTGTAAATCATCCAGTGGACCAGTTTCGGCCCACACTGAGGCTCCCAGTACCACCCAAGGTCTGTGGACTGAATTAATTGTCCCTGTTTAAGAGCTTTCTCTCAGGGTGAGAATTTTGGGGACAAGTTTTGCTGTAGCTGTTCTTATCTTCTGAAACACAGATGGAATTAACCCAGAACAAGCACAGAGACATTGGCACAGCCCAGGGCCAGGGGGCTGCAGACCCCCACGGCTCAGCAGGCTGAGCTCTGGCTGCAGCACGAGGTAACTCAGGAGAGACTGGAAGGCAGAGGTGGCCCCTCAGGGCAGGGTTATCTTGTAATGCAGCCCCAGAGACCCCCACAACACAGAAGTAGGAAAGTGCTGGTGCAGAGGCTGCAGGGACACACTTGCAGCAGGATGCTCTGTCTGAGAGGGGCTAAACCAGCTCAGACAATCCTCTGCTTGCAAAGCTCTCAATGGGGAAGGAGGAGGAGGGTCAGACTTTAGGTGTTGGAGCAGGCTGGAAAGAGCCTGACTGTCCAACTCCAAAGATAAACATCCTGAGGAAGAGCAGTGGTTGTGACAGAACTGGCACCAGGGAGGGTGTGAGGGGCAAAGTTCCAGGCAAGTGATGTCCCTGAGAACTCACTTAGAGCTGCTGAGCTGACAGAGACACCCGACTGACAGCCCAGCACCTGGGGCTGTAAAAGCCCAGTCCCCTTTTTAACAGCATGTTCTTTTAACACCCCCCTGCTTGGAGTGGGTGTGGAGATTCCTCCCTGGAGTGGGGACACCCCTTGAGGTCCCTCCTTGAGGCTGAACAAAAAAGATTTGCCCACAGTTGTTGGTGACATCAATCTCTATTTAATAACTGTTTTGCTGGCTTTAATATCATGGCTTCAACGTGACTTCAATAAACAGTGCACTCTGGTAGTAGTTATAGCTCCTATCCTGTGTAGTAAATAATTCTGGTTAAGCTCTTGCAGTCTAATCATTATCATCATCTGTTTAAATAAATAATTTATTTTATTCATATAGATGTATCTGGTGTGCCATCCTTGATTCTGCAGGACAATTGACTAAGTCTGGATTTAAGATTGGATCCAGACACACCCAGCCCCCTCTCTGAGAAGGAGTTTAGAAAGCCAGGGGGTCCTTTCCCTACCTTGGGACTCATGGGGAGGGTCTCCCTGGTAAACTTTGTCTGAAGGTCCCATTCTGGCTGTGACAATTCTGGGTTTTTGCAGGAGGTGAGCTGCTCATCACTGCAACATGGAGCAGGATATGGGAAAAAAACAGGCTGCTGAGAATTCCCATTGTCCAAGTGCTACTTCTGTGCATGTGGGAGGTCAGTGGCACATCCCACCTCTGTGAACATGGAATATGTGTGTACCCAGAAACACTCAGTTACATTTTCAGACAGGCTTTTGCTACCAAAACATCTCTACTCTGGAAGTGTAAATCTTATAAGTGAAATTAGAGTTGGCTGGTGAGTTATAACAGTCATAAAGTACAGACCAGGCATGTGGAATCTTGTGCCCAAACTGCAGCAATTACACATTTAATCAGGAGAACATGATATAAGGATGGCTCTGGATCCACAGGCCCAAGGCATAAATAAAAGAGCTGTGGCAGGCACTGCTTTGGGGCTATTTGAGACAGGGCTGGGGGGGGATGAAGCCAAAACATTGTGAGGACATTGCTGGGAGTCTTTAAACCCACTCAGCAGAGAAGCCAAATGCTATAAAAAAATTGCCTGATAAACTAAGGATGCATAACCAGCCTTAGCCTGATCCCTGGGGGATAGAGAGAATTGGATACAGATGTAAAGATGATTGTAATAACTCAAAAGTCTGAGGTCTGACCAAGATTTTTAGCTGAGAAACATGATACAGTAGAAAGTTCAGGGGCCATCTGTTTCCACTGGCTATGAAAAACCTTCTCCTGCAGCAGTAATGAAGTTAAAGACAGATCATGCAGTACCAGAAGTAAAAGAAATCCATGGATAGAAGCAGGAAAATGTTGTAAATCCATGTCTTGAAATACAGTTTAACTGGGCTTGTCAGCCTGACAGGGTCCTGCCAGCTGGGGAGGGACACTGGGAACACCAGGATTTCAGGGAAAAGCTGGGAGCCCTGAGCAGTTCTTCTGTTTTAGAGAAGTGTTTTAGTAACAAGGAGTGGAGTCAGCAGGAGAGAGGAATGGAGGGTTGGTCTCCTTGGGTACATCCATGCCTTTGTCTGTCCCCAGAGCCCCTTGTTCCAAACCTCAACCCATCCAGCCCTTTCCAGTCACCCTGGACCTGCCTGGACCCAGAGATTGGCTTTTGGATATAGCTCAAGATGCCCACACAGGACCCTAAAGAACACACCCCCAGAGCAGGCAGCCTTTAACCTGCAGCTGATGTGGGTCTGGTATGGGACATGAGGCCTCCTGACCGTAAAGAGTTGAATTTCTCCCACTTTCCATCACCAGCAGCATGTTGGGAGTGCTCTTCAGCCCTGCCCTCCCAGGGCTGGCAGTGGGGGGTGGGTTTGGTCTGGGTCTCAAGTCACAGCAGAGTTTAGGCTGCAGGTTAAATTGAGTGCTGTCCAGCTTTGAATGATTTGGGGAAATCTGCACCATAAAAGGTGAAACACTGGGGGATGGAGGTTGTTATACTTCAAGTTTTATCAAAAACTCACCAACTACAAAGTGCATCTGGCTGTCCCAGGGGTGCTGGCTGTGCCTTTACCTTGGGCTGCATCTCGAGGAAAGCAAACCATCAGCTTCCAAATGTGACTATGGAATAGCTGGGGCCTGAGCTTTGTCTGGGAAGTGCTGGGAAAAAAAGGAAGAGACTTCACTCCTGAAAGCCTCTTTCTACAGAATCACGAGATATGCTGAGCTGGAAGGGACCCACAAGGATCATCCAGTCCAACCCCTGGCCCTGCACAGGCCCAGCCCCAAGAGTCACCCCCTGTGCCCCAGAGCATCATCCCAACCCTCCTGCAGCTCTGGCAGCCTTGGGGCTGTGCCCACTGCCCTGGGGAGCCTGGCCAGTGCCCAGCAGTTACTGCATTCATTATTAATACAATTAACATCCTTTAAAGCCTCTAACACAGGGCTGGCAAGCAGTGGGGTTTCTCCTGGCTGTTTGCAGCCATCTGGGCTGTCTCATTTCTGTGCCAGTGGGTTCTGTTTTGCAGAGCAGCATCAGTCTCTGACATGTCCTGGGACAGGGTGTGGAAGGGGGTGACGCTGCCTTGGCTGGGCCTGCTCTGCTCGGGCTGGGCTTGGCAGCAGCTCCTGTAAGATGCAGGTACGTGGTGTTCACGTGCAGGAACCTGAGAGAATGGCTGGAGCTGTGTCAGGGCAGGCTCAGGTTGGATCTCAGGCAAAGGTTCTTCCCCCAGAGGCTGGTTGGGCACTGCCCAGGCTCCCCAGGGCAGTGGGCACAGCCCCAAGGCTACCAGAGCTGCAGGAGGGTTGGGATGATGCTCTGGGGCACAGGGGGTGACTCTTGGGGCTGGGCCTGTGCAGGGCCAGGGGTTGGACTGGATGATCCTTGTGGGTCCCTTCCAGCTCAGCACATCCTGGGATTCTGTGAACTAATAACTTGATACCCAGTACAGTGTCTGCCCTGGAGAGCAGGACAGAAAGGGCTGTTGTGCCTTTGTGCAGGAGCTGAATCTCCCTTTAACATGTTCACACTGAGCTCAGGGTCCCCAGAGGGCTCCCGATTTTTCTCTGCTCCCAGGCTTCCTCTTTGGAGCTGATCTTGTGTCAGAGAGCAGAAGGGAAGGATTTGTGCCCCTTATCTCGGTTCAGAGGATGGTGACGCCCCTGAAAACCCCCTAATCCCCCAGATAAGAGCCCTGTGAGCAGATCTTTTAGGATGAAATATGTTCAGGGATTTATGTTATTCTAGCAAACACTGAAATCATATGTTTTACTGTGTGAGAGCCCCAAACTTCATGTTGCTCCAGCAATTAGCTCCAGGATCAGGCTTATTTCAGACAGGATTAACCAGAGGAGCAGGACATGGGTTATAACAAAGGTTATAAAATCAGATGAACAAGACTTTCAATATAATGTTATTTGGAACGTTGCAAACCACTACGAGAGAAACAGAGTTATAAAATATGTTTTCTTGGGTTTTTATTTTTCCTAACAGAGTTGTTCCTTTGGTTGTAATTTGGTGGTGGTAGTCAATGTAAAGAGGAGAACAAAGACAGGTGGATCTGGAAAATCCTCCAGTTTCCTGGGGAATTGACACCTGACACATATATTGCACATGAATAATCCCTGAGAAGGGACTAGTCTGGACTCAGGGGTTTCATCCTCAAAAGGCTTTCACAGCTGAACAATGGAACAAATTGGAACAAAGAGCTGAAGTCGGGCCTTGGACATGACACTCTGCCCTATCCAGGCACCCTCTGGCTTGTTAATGCCCTTTGGCACATCCTGAAGGCAGTTTTACACCATATCTCCTCTTTGGGTTATTTTCATGCAGTTGGGTTTTTTAATTTGCTTGTTTGTTTGTGATTTTTGGTTTGGTTTGGTTCTTTTTAATGCCTGTCCCTTGGTTGTCATGGCCTGAGTTGTCTTTATTGACTTGGACCTTCACTGTGCTACAGTTCTGTGTTTTAGTTCCTGTGAGTTGTCCATTCCCTAAGACACTTCATTTCCTTGCCTGACAAACACCTCAGAGCTGCTTCTTTCCCACCTGGAATGGCACTGGAAGGTTCTTGTTTCGATGGAAGGTTCTTGATACAACTAAACCCTTTCAGCACCTGTAGGGAGCAGCAGGGATTGGGCTGGGATGGAGAACAGCTCTGTCCAACTCTGCTTTCCCTCCAGGTGACTTTAATAGGGTTCAAATGTAACACATGAAGGTTAAATAAGTCAAAGACTCACCAACCCAGATCCAAAGGCAGCACAGCACAAATAAGCCAATGATGGAGCACCAAAGGGCTTTGAGGAGCCAGTCAGCAGGGCTGTGTAGAATCACAGGATCGTTATGGTTGGAAAAATCCTCTAAGACCATCAAGTCCAACCATTAACCCAGAACTGCCAGGTCCACCACTAATGTCCCTAAGCACCACATCCACACATTTTTTAGCACTTCTAGATGTGGTGACTCCACCACTGCCCTGGGCAACCTGTTCCAAATGGCATCAGTGTGTTCTTTCTTCATGGTAGCAACTGCCTTGCAGAGCTATTCTGAAGCCCAGTGCTCCCAGATAAGATGTCAGAGCCCAGAAACATCATTTTCCTCCAAAACAGGTTGTTTTCCGAGAAGGGGAAGAAACTTTCCAAATGGTCCTGTATGCAGTTTGGGGTAACAATATAAGAAAGATCTAACGCTACTGAAGTGTCCAAAGGAGGCCACAAAGATGGTGAAGGGTCTGGAGGGGCCATATGAGGACACTGAGGGCACTTGGTCTGTTCAGCTGGAGCAGAGGAGACTGAGGGCAGAGCTCAGTGGGGCTGCAGCTCCTCCTGAGGGGCAGCTCCATCTCTGCTCTGGGGGGACCAGGGACAGCAGCCAGGGAATGGCTGGAGCTGTGTCAGGGCAGGCTCAGGTTGGATCTCAGGCAAAGGTTCTTCCCCCAGATGTTGGTTGGGCACTGCCCAGGCTCCCCAGGGCAGTGGGCACAGCCCCAAGGCTGCCAGAGCTCCAGGAGGGTTTGGACAACACTCTGAGGGACAGGGTGGGATTGTTGGGGTGTCTGTGCAGGGCCAGGGGTTGGACTGGATGATCCCTGACAGTTCCTTCCACCTCAGGAGATTCCATGATTCTCTGAAAAGGTTCTCCAAATCCCTCTGGGTCTTTGCTCACTGAAGAATTTCTGGCTTTATTCCATTTTGCATCTGGAAACTCTGCCCAGGGGTGTTTGCAGGGATGGCTCTGGGCAGAGATCCCATGTGATCAGCAATGCTGGCACAGGCTGGATGAGATGGAAGGGGAGAGACAAATGGCATTAAAAGCAGGAGTCCAGTAAGAGGATAGAGAGCTTTGAGAATTAGTTATTTGACTCTGGGTGACCTAAATCTCTAGTTTAATAAAGCAAAGTCCTTCCACATGATGCTCGCTCGAGTCCTGGAACAGAAGGTTTTCACAGCCCAGGCAGGGGCTCAGCAGAGGACGTGACTTACTGAGTCCAGCAGCTGGACAGGAGAAGGGTGGTTGAACCCCAGCCTGGTCCTGCCCACCCTGTGGATCCAGCCCCCAGGACACACAACCCCCAGGACACACAGCCCTCAGGACACCCTGCTCAGATCAGTGACCCATCACTCAGGTCCTGTGACCTTCACATGTCCAGGGATCAGGTCAAAGGGGAGACCTGGCTGAGACCAGGCCTCAATTCCAGAGAGGATGAAGCAGGGCAGGATTCTGGACCACTGTGTGTGCACAAGAAGGAAGGGGCTACTGAAAGGGAGGGTTTGAGCATAATCGAGTCCATCATTGAATGTTGGACTTGATGGTCTTTTCCAACTTTAATATTCTATGATTGTATGATAACCAATCCCTCCTCCTCTGTGATAACTCCCCTCTGTCCCACCCTCCTCTTGGGAGCCAGTCCTTGTTTGCAGTTGTCTAAATGATGGCAAGACAACCACCTTCATCCCCCACCTGAATGGGGACACTCATGGAATCTGTGTCAGAGTAAAGAATCCCAGGTTCCCACCAACCTGTGCTGTTGGCTGCCCAGGATTTGCACAGTTCTTCCCTGTACCAGCAGCTCCTTCATGGAAGACAAGGATGTGAGAAGGAAAGGGATGTGACCAGCCCAGCACTGCAGCTGAGACAAAGTGAGGGAGCTGGAGATGACCCAGTGGGGATCTCTGGTGTCCCAGGTTTGGTGCTGTGGTGGAAGAAGACCCTGCCAGAGGCCTGTGGTGTTCAGCCTCCTGGAATCACATGTGCTCAGACAGGGAACTCCTTGGCAGAGAGTGAGTTCCCCTGAGTACCCTCCACCTGAGGGCAAAAAAGGCCAGTTTACCTGGGAATGAAGAGACTCTTCAGTGGTGTGAGCTGACCCAAATCCTCTCCCAAACCTGGACTACTCCGTGGCAACTCTTGCCATGGCAGGGGAACAAGATGAGCTTTAAGGTCCCTTCCAACCCAAACCATTCCATGTGATTCTATGATTTTGGGCACTACGACATAAAAAATATGTGAAGCCATTAGAGAGTGTCCAAAGGAGGGCAATGGCCTTGATTTGAAGGCGTGGGAGGACACTGAGGGCACTTGGTGTGTTCAGCTGGAGCAGAGGAGACTGAGGGGAGAGCTCAGTGCAGTTCCAACTGCCTGGGCAGGGGCAGAGGAGGGGCAGGGACTGAGCTCTGCTCTGGGGGGACCAGGGACAGCAGCCAGGGAATGGCTGGAGCTGTGTCAGGGCAGGCTCAGGTTGGATCTCAGGCAAAGGTTCTTCCCCCAGAGGCTGGTTGGGCACTGCCCAGGCTCCCCAGGGCAGTGGGCACAGCCCCAAGGCTGCCAGAGCTCCAGGAGGGTTTGGACAATGCTCTGAGGGACAGGGTGGGATTGTTGGGGTGTCTGTGCAGGGCCAGGGGTTGGACTGGATGATCCCTGACAATCCCTTCCAACTCAGCATTCTGTGATTCTCTGGTTCTCTCCTTGCAGCAGGGAAGATTCCTGTGCTCCAGGAGCTTTGGGACCTGCATCCCTGTTCATTCCTGCTGAGGGCTGACAGGGATATAACACATGTGCTGTTTCCAAAAGCCTGGACATGCCCCTCCTCCAGCTCTTTGCTGAAGTTATCCCACTATCAAAGTTTTCATTTCCCTTTCCCACCACTCAGCTCCAGAGTCCAGGGTCACTGAAAGAGTGATTTCAGAGGGATCAGGGCTTGCTTTACAGTCCTACATGAGCACTCTGAATATCCAGGTGACACCTGCATTCCCAGCAATGCAGAACCTGGGGATGCCAATTAAAAGACAGGTTCTGATTAGCCATGTGCTAATTAATGCACCTACATCACCATTGTGCACTGCAGCACATTGAACTTGAACCCCGGAATTGCAGTGCCATAATGGCCCTGGAGTCTCCCTTGAATTATTCCCCCATTCCCCCCAAAAAACCCCAAAAGTGTGGGAAGTCTCCTGGAAAAGTGTAGACAGGACTATTATATGGTTTTTAGAAACTTGAAGCCAAATAAATAATTCCTAGTGAGCGTGGAAGTTTGGAAGGGAGACCACAGGGATCCAGGAATCCATTCCAAAGGTCTCCCAGATTCCCAGCTCTATCACTGGCTTCAACATTTCCAACCCATGGCCAAGTCACCCCCTGCCAGTGCCAGGGCTTGTGCCGTTTGTGACCCAGTTTCCAACGCCCACGAAGTTCCCAGACACTTTCTGGCTCAATGATGGAAAGAACTGTGTTTTCTGATTTTCCAGCCCACAAACAGCTGCAGTGTCCCCGTGCTCTGCCCTCTGCCTCACTCTCTGAAGGGTTACTTTGGCTGCTCCAGGCTTTGTGTGGCTCTGGTAGCTTTAATTTAGTCTGAGTTCAGGGAGAGGGGAGGGCTGGCTTTAGCCTTATAAATAAAGAGAAAACCCAGAGCCTCTTGAATTAGAGGCTAAGCACCAGCTTCTCTAATCACTCTGGTTATTCCCTGGGATCTTCCCTCATTTAGGGAGTGATTTTTCACTTTAACTCACTGCACAAGGCAGCTTTCAATTAATCCTTCTCTGCCCAAGTGCTATCAGCATATGGCCTGACCAGTTCTTGGCATGGATTGAGTGACTCCCAGATCTCCTAATCCAACATTTCCCAGTTGATAATTCCCTCTGCTCTTTTGAGTGACCCAGTAATAACTTTAATCACCCCAAACTGCTCCTGCTGCCTTGTGTGATGCTTCCTTCCAGCATGAGAGGCTGGTTTATTGCCTGCTGCTGCTGTGGGAGGCAGGATTTGGAGCTGGCTGGGAGAGGATAACTGGAGGAATGCACTGCCACTGGCCAGGACCAGTGTGCCCCAGTGTGCTCCAATGTACTCCAGTGCAATCCAGTTTGCCCTAGTGTCCCCCAGTGTGCTCCAGTACAATCCAGTGTGCCCCAGTGTGCTCCAGTGAGCTCCAGTGTGCTCCAGTGAGCTCCAGTGTGCTCTAGTACAATCCAGTGTGCTCCAATGTACACCAGTGTGCCCCAGTGTGCTCCAGTGTGATCCAATGTAACCCAGTGTAATCCAGCATGCCCCAGTATGCTCCAGTACAATCCAGTGTCCTCCAGCATGCCCCAGTATAATCCAGTGCAGTTCAGTGTGCTCCAGTGCAGGATTCCCCCAGGGAGGGAATTCTCTGCTGTGCAGCAGTCCCTGCTCCAGGAGCAGTTCAGAGCAGCCTCCTGGCCATTCCCAGAATGCAAAGCAGTAGCTTTATTAATTAAATCATTAAATTTAATAGAATATTCAATTAAACAACAGAACATCTCAGGTGACGCCTACCTGGAGAGCCCAGGATGGGGATGATGAGATCCAAAAATGTCAGATGTCATCCTGAGCTTCAGCTCATCCAAGCATTATGGCCCAGGTTCAGGATTCCCAATCCACAACATGTTCAAGAAGAGCCCAGGATTTGGGGCCTGAAGAATAATGGGCATTAAAGAGTCAGGATCCAGCCTGAAGGAACATGTACTACTGCAGATCCAGAGCTCTGCAGCTCAGAACCAGTTGGTCAGAGGCTTTCCCCCTCAGGGTGGGACAGAGCTTTCTCCACGTGGCAGCACCACAGGCTTCAGCAGAGAACCTGAGTTTGCAAAATATTTCAGGCTGGACTTCCCTGGGGTGGTGTGAGGCTGTTCCTGGCTTGTGCTATGGAGAGAATTCAGCTGCAAGGTTATAATTCCCTCTCCTGGTGTTGGCAGTGCCAGCACTGCCCTTCTCCCAGGGCACCGGATCTCCTTTGCCTGGTTCCAAGGTGCAGCTGAATTTCCTTGGCTGATAAACAGGGGAATTCCCTCCTCTCTGTTTGCCCAGTAGCTGAGTCCTCTCAGGAAACAGTAGAATAGAATAGTTTTGTCCAGGGCAATGATCATGGCAAAGAGCCATTCCAGGGACACATTGTCCCTTGGATGGGAATGAGCCATACATGGGTCTGACAATCCATGAGGCTTGGAGGAGATTCTGGAGAACAGCAGGATCATCCTCAGAGCGGGGAGTGGGATGCACTGCTGGTGACCATGGACTGAGGTTGGAATGAGCAGAGCCATTTGCAGCATTCCTGATTTCTGAGGGCAGCATAGCTGGAAGATCCTGAAGATCCTGACATTCTCCAGCTTCTGCTTTTGATGAGAATTTAATTTAAATGCTATAAAATCACATCCACCACCTAAGATCCATCTAAGAGGGTTGGGAAGACAAAAGAGCTTTGTCTTCCTTGGATGCCATTTGAAATGCATCCTGCTCAGTGAGGGAGCTGCAATTTCCAGGGAATATGTAAGCCCAGTCAGTCTCTTTTACAGAGACAGATGTGTCCTTATCTCACCTAAAATTACACAGACTCACAGAATGCTGCACCAGGAACCTCCTACAAGGACTGTGGGCACTTTCATCGTGATTTTCTGGTACTGACTTGACTCATTTGCTTCAGTTTCTGGAATGACTTAAACCACAGTGATAAACCAGCAGTGATACATAGCTACATGGTTTTTTCCACTCCTTCCCAGTTCTGCTGTCTCCCACTCAAAGTGTTTCCCTGGGGTCTGTCGAATGAGGGCTTGGTTGGGGTTATTTTGAAAAAAGAAAAGAAGCTTCTTTAGCCCCCCAGGTCACAGTGAATTTTCCAGGAGGTTCCAGCTGGCTGTGCTGGAAACTTTCTCTCCCTGCTTGGCAGCTCAGATTCCTAATGCAGCTCCTGATGAGCTCATTCCAGAGGCGCTTCCCCAGCAGGGCTCAGCCCCCGGGGCTGGAGGGAAGGGCTGCATGGGCCCGGCTCCAGCAGCTGCATTTACTGACCGAGGGAGTGGGAAGGCTGCCCGAGATCGATGCCCGGACAGACGGAGGCCTTTCAGGACAAGCGGGACTCGCTCTGAACGTGATCCATCACCGGGGAGGGGACGGACCCGAGAGGTGCCGCGGGACCTCCGTGCCCTCCCCCGAGCCAGGGCTGGGGCTGCCCCGGGCCCCGGGACAGTGGGACAGTCTGTCCCCCGGGACAGACACGGGGAGGGGGAACCACAGCCCAGCCCGCTCCCAGCCCCGCTGTGTCCCAGCCCCGCTGTGTCCCAGCCCCAGGGCAGGGCCCGTCCCTGTGCTGGCACTGCTGGGGCACCTCCAGCCCTGGGGGCACTTCTGGGCCCCTCAGACAAGAGACACTGAGGGGCTGGAGCGTGTGCAGGGAAGGGAACGGAGCTGGGAAGGGGCTGGAGCAGCAGGAGGGGCTGAGGGAGCTGGGGGGGCTCAGCCTGGAGCAAAGGAGGCTCAGGGGGGACCTTCTGGCTCTGCAAGTCCCTGACAGGAGGGGGGAGCCGGGGGGGGGTCGGGCTCTGCTCCCAGGGAACAAGGGACAGGAGGAGAGGGAACGGCCTCCAGCTGTGCCAGGGGAGGGTCAGGTTGGATATTGGAAAAAATTCCTTCCCTGAAAGAGTGGTCAGGCCCTGGCACAGCTGCCCAGGACAGTGGTGGAGTCCCTGGAGGTGTTCGAAACACAAGTAGCTGTGGCACTTTGTGATATGGGTTAGTGGGCAGGAGGGTACTTGGTTGAAGGTTGGACTTGATGATCTTGATCTCTTCCAAAATTAATAATTCTATGATTCTGACACACCTGATCCCCCAAGGTTTCTTTCCCCAGTGCTCTGTCGTGGCCGCTGTGGTTGTGGCTGGCCCGGCTTTTTCCAGCATAGCACATTTCCCTGGATGAGTGACAGAGTCACAGAGGAGTGACAGAGAGGATGAAAACCAGGGAAGTGGGGTTCATACAGCTCAGATCAAGGGCTGAGGGGTGGCAGCACATTGGGATTGAGACTCTGGTTCTGGGGACCTCTGGGGACACTCTCACGCCCAAGTCCTGCACTGAACACTCGAGCAGCTGCAGCTCCATCCAAGATCCTCCCCCTCTGTGTGAGCAGGACCCACCACCTCGGGTGGTTTCTCTCTGCTGGCAAGGTCTGGGTGAGGAAATCCTGCCACAAGTTCAGGCAGATGGGCCAGGGAGCAGGGCTGGCACAGGGCAGGAGAGCTGCCAGGCAGGGTCCTACCTCAAACCCTGCTGGGGGGAAGGATGTGTCTGTGGGTCTCCGCTCTCAGACAGAAGAGGAATATCCTCCATTCCTGAGGCAGCTTCAGCTGAATCTCTTTCCAAATTGCAGAATGCCACATTTTGTTGGCTACTAGGGCTGTTTGTCAGGTCTGGTGGTGTTCTCAGCTGATAACTGAGCCCAGCTCAGTTCTCCACTTCTAAATGAAGTATTTGCCTGCGTGACCATCCCTCTTGCCCTTGAATGATCCTCCAGAAGGGCTGCAGAATAGACTGAGAGGAATTGGCTGAGGGTGGGGGTCACACTCAGATTTTTTAACCAAATTTCAGTGCTTATGGAAAAAAAATCTAGTGATTTGCCATGCTCTCAATATCCATCTTTTTTACATCTCCCCAACCTCACAAAGCTCCTCCTTTGTTTCTTTTAGATGCACCACAGATATTGATTATTCCAGGTACTGGTGGTGTCTGGAAGGATGCAAAGAAGGAAGACCCAGATGAGACCTCTGTGTTGGGCAAAACCAGTTTCTTTGTTCAGGAGCCTTTGGATGAGCACTGGGAACTCTGCCAGAGTTTTCTGAACGGAATTGCAAAAGCTCCAAAGATCTTCTTCTAAAATGTGATTGATTTGTAGGTTGGGTCATCCCTGGAGGATGTTCAGTGGAAGAGAGGGAAGAAGCTTGATGTTGAAAAATTGAGTGGGTGTGTGTGCTGGGAACCCGGGTCAATCAGAGCTTTCAGATGGATCTGTCTGAACCATCTCCTTCAAGCAAACATTCCCCAAACACCAAAAGGTTTGTAAACCAGAGAGCAAAGAAAAAAACCCTCAAAGCAGAACAACAGGCATTTTTAAACCAGAGGATTCCAGTGTGACAAAAGGGAAAGTACTTGTAACAAATCTCCTTCCTCCCCTCTGTTTTCTGTCTTTCAGCTTTGCTCCCACTCCAGAAAGCTTTTAGGTTGCCTGGATGCAAACAAGCTCCACACAGTATTGCCTAGTCCCAGGAAAAGTCCTTCCTTTTCCATCATGTCTGAAGCTTTCTGCCTGCTGCCTGTTCTTGGGGCTTCTTTTCCCTGGATGGACAGAATAAGTGATCATAGGATCATAGAATCCCTTTTTTTAACCCATCTGTCACTGGATTCTCCTCCTGAAGCATTTTTCAGTGACTTTAAGCAGGAAGAAGCCCTGCCCTGTGAACCTTGCTCTCCTACTCTGCTCAGGCAGTGCAGTCATTAGCCAAGGGTATGGGATCCATTTATTCATTTCATGGAATGATTGAATCCCAGAATGGTTTGGGTTGAAGGGATCTTAAAGCCCAGCCAGCCCCACTCCCTGCCACGGGCAGGGACACCTCCCACCAGCCCAGGTTGCTCCAAGCCCCGTCCAACCTGGCCTTGGACACTTGCAGGGATCCAGGGGCAGCCACAGCTTCTCTGGGCAACCTGTGCCAGGGCCTCCCACCCTCCCAGGGAACAATTCCTCTCCAGTGTTTATTGGTGCCATTTGACTTGAGAAAGATTCACAAGATGATTTATAAGGAAAGTCTAAACTACCAAGGGCAATCAAACCCAAGGCTCTGAGTATCTGTGATCTAAACTTCATTATATTCCTGCTTGTTTCCCTCCCCATTCAAAGCAGTTTGGGCCTGCTCTGCACCCCCTGTCCCACTGCTCTCCCTGCAGTGACCCACATCAGTTAACAAGCTGGGGAATCTTCCCAGTTAGCACGGGGTAATTACCTGTAGCAAAGATGCATGTGGAGATGGAGGGGGGATGACTAGTTAGTGCCACAAATCTATAGCAATTAGAATTCAATTCTGAGAGTATTGGATTCCCCTCAGTGGCCAACTCATTGATCCCCTCCCAGGGTAGTTTGGGATGTTTTTTATTGTTAACTTTCTTTTCTGAGGGTTTGTTGGGTTTTCTTTTTAAATTTCACTCAAGGAAATTCATCCCCTCCCTGCCCTAAAGTTTATGTGCCTGAACCACAGCAACCAACAGTGCAAAATGTGCACTTTATCTTAAAGTTTTTCCCTCTTTTTATTGGTTATCTATGACAAATTTAAACAACTTAATGGCTGCCCCTGGATCCCTGGAAGTGTCCAAGGCCAGGTTGGATGGGGCTTGGAGCAACCTGGGCTAGTGGAAGGTGTCCCTGCCCATGGCAGGGGGTGGGACTGGATGGGCTTTAAGGTCCTTTCCCACCCAACCCGTTCTGGGATTCTGTGAACTCGTGATCACTGGGATCTTTTATGAACTTGTAGAAATAAGTAGATTTTGTGCTGATTTTCTGCACTGTAGGAATGGCTCTCACCAAGCCTTGCCTTTAACACTGTCTGGTGACAGGGAAGGGAAGGTTTGGGAAGGTTTGGGAAGGTTTGGGAAGATTTGGGAAGGGAAGGTTTGGGAAGGGAAAGGGAAGGGGAAAGGGAAGGGGAAGGGGAAGGGGAAGGGGAAGGGGAAGGGGAAGGGGAAGGGGAAGGGGAAGGGGAAGGGGAAGGGGAAGGGGAAGGGGAAGGGGAACGGGAAGGAGAAGGGGAAGGGGAGGGAAGGGAAGGGAAGGGAAGGGGAGGGGAGGGGAGGGAAGGTTTGGGAAGGGAAGGTTTGGGAAGGGAAGGGAAGGGAAGGTTTGGGAAGGGAAGATTTGGGAAGGGAAGGTTTGGGAAGGGAAGGTTTGGGAAGGTTTGGGAAGGTTTGGGAAGGGAAGGTTTGGGAAGGGAAGGTTTGGGAAGGGAAGGGAAGGTTTGGGAAGGGAAGGTTTGGGAAGGGAAGGTTTGGGAAGGTTTGGGAAGGTTTGGGAAGGTTTGGGAAGGTTTGGGAAGGGAAGGGAAGGGAAGGGAAGGGAAGGGAAGGGAAGGGAAGGGAAGGGAAGGGAAGGGAAGGGAAGGGAAGGTTTGGGAAGGGAAGGTTTGGGAAGGGAAGGGAAGGGAAGGGAAGGGAAGGTTTGGGAAGGTTTGGGAAGGGAAGGGAAGGGAAGGTTTGGGAAGGGAAGGTTTGGGAAGGTTTGGGAAGGTTTGGGAAGGGAAGGGAAGGTTTGGGAAGGTTTGGGAAGGTTTGGGAAGGTTTGGGAAGGGAAGGGAAGGGAAGGGAAGGTTTGGGAAGGGAAGGGAAGGGAAGGGAAGGTTTGGGAAGGGAAGGGAAGGGAAGGGAAGGGAAGGTTTGGGAAGGGAAGGGAAGGGAAGGGAAGGGAAGGTTTGGGAAGGGAAGGTTTGGGAAGGGAAGGGAAGGGAAGGTTTGGGAAGGGAAGGGAAGGTTTGGGAAGGGAAGGTTTGGGAAGGGAAGGGAAGGTTTGGGAAGGGAAGGGAAGGGAAGGGAAGGGAAGGGAAGGGAAGGGAAGGTTTGGGAAGGGAAGGGAAGGGAAGGGAAGGTTTGGGAAGGGAAGGGAAGGTTTGGGAAGGGAAGGTTTGGGAAGGTTTGGGAAGGTTTGGGAAGGTTTGGGAAGGTTTGGGAAGGTTTGGGAAGGTTTGGGAAGGGAAGGGAAGGTTTGGGAAGGGAAGGGAAGGGAAGGGAAGGGAAGGTTTGGGAAGGGAAGGGAAGGGAAGGTTTGGGAAGGTTTGGGAAGGGAAGGGAAGGGAAGGTTTGGGAAGGGAAGGGAAGGGAAGGTTTGGGAAGGGAAGGGAAGGGAAGGTTTGGGAAGGTTTGGGAAGGGAAGGGAAGGGAAGGGAAGGTTTGGGAAGGTTTGGGAAGGTTTGGGAAGGGAAGGGAAGGTTTGGGAAGGGAAGGGAAGGTTTGGGAAGGGAAGGTTTGGGAAGGTTTGGGAAGGTTTGGGAAGGTTTGGGAAGGTTTGGGAAGGGAAGGGAAGGGAAGGTTTGGGAAGGGAAGGGAAGGTTTGGGAAGGGAAGGGAAGGGAAGGGAAGGTTTGGGAAGGGAAGGGAAGGTTTGGGAAGGGAAGGGAAGGTTTGGGAAGGTTTGGGAAGGTTTGGGAAGGGAAGGGAAGGGAAGGTTTGGGAAGGGAAGGGAAGGGAAGGGAAGGGAAGGTTTGGGAAGGGAAGGGAAGGGAAGGTTTGGGAAGGTTTGGGAAGGGAAGGGAAGGGAAGGGAAGGTTTGGGAAGGGAAGGTTTGGGAAGGGAAGGGAAGGGAAGGGAAGGGAAGGGAAGGGAAGGGAAGGGAAGGGAAGGGAAGGTTTGGGAAGGTTTGGGAAGGGAAGGTTTGGGAAGGGAAGGGAAGGGAAGGTTTGGGAAGGTTTGGGAAGGGAAGGGAAGGGAAGGGAAGGGAAGGGAAGGTTTGGGAAGGGAAGGGAAGGGAAGGGAAGGGAAGGGAAGGTTTGGGAAGGGAAGGTTTGGGAAGGTTGGGAAGGTTTGGGAAGGTTTGGGAAGGGAAGGGAAGGTTTGGGAAGGGAAGGTTTGGGAAGGGAAGGTTTGGGAAGGGAAGGTTTGGGAAGGGAAGGGAAGGTTTGGGAAGGGAAGGTTTGGGAAGGGAAGGGAAGGGAAGGGAAGGGAAGGGAAGGGAAGGGAAGGTTTGGGAAGGGAAGGGAAGGGAAGGGAAGGGAAGGTTTGGGAAGGGAAGGGAAGGGAAGGGAAGGGAAGGGAAGGTTTGGGAAGGGAAGGGAAGGTTTGGGAAGGGAAGGGAAGGTTTGGGAAGGGAAGGGAAGGGAAGGGAAGGGAAGGGAAGGGAAGGGAAGGGAAGGTTTGGGAAGGGAAGGTTTGGGAAGGGAAGGGAAGGGAAGGGAAGGGAAGGGAAGGGAAGGGAAGGGAAGGGAAGGGAAGGGAAGGGAAGGGAAGGGAAGGGAAGGGAAGGGAAGGTTTGGGAAGGGAAGGGAAGGGAAGGGAAGGGAAGGTTTGGGAAGGGAAGGGAAGGGAAGGGAAGGGAAGGTTTGGGAAGGGAAGGGAAGGGAAGGGAAGGGAAGGTTTGGGAAGGGAAGGGAAGGGAAGGTTTGGGAAGGGAAGGGAAGGTTTGGGAAGGTTTGGGAAGGGAAGGAAGGGAAGGTTTGGAAGGTTTGGGAAGGTTTGGGAAGGTTTGGGAAGGGAAGGGAAGGTTTGGGAAGGGAAGGGAAGGTTTGGGAAGGGAAGGTTTGGGAAGGGAAGGGAAGGGAAGGTTTGGGAAGGGAAGATTTGGGAAGGGAAGGTTTGGGAAGGGAAGGTTTGGGAAGGTTTGGGAAGGTTTGGGAAGGGAAGGTTTGGGAAGGGAAGGTTTGGAAGGGAAGGGAAGGTTTGGGAAGGGAAGGTTTGGGAAGGGAAGGTTTGGGAAGGTTTGGGAAGGTTTGGGAAGGGAAGGGAAGGGAAGGGAAGGGAAGGGAAGGGAAGGGAAGGTTTGGGAAGGGAAGGTTTGGGAAGGGAAGGTTTGGGAAGGGAAGGGAAGGTTTGGGAAGGGAAGGTTTGGGAAGGGAAGGGAAGGGAAGGGAAGGGAAGGTTTGGGAAGGGAAGGGAAGGGAAGGGAAGGGAAGGTTTGGGAAGGGAAGGGAAGGGAAGGTTTGGGAAGGGAAGGTTTGGGAAGGTTTGGGAAGGTTTGGGAAGGGAAGGGAAGGTTTGGGAAGGTTTGGGAAGGTTTGGGAAGGGAAGGTTTGGGAAGGTTTGGGAAGGGAAGGGAAGGGAAGGGAAGGGAAGGTTTGGGAAGGGAAGGTTTGGGAAGGGAAGGGAAGGTTTGGGAAGGGAAGGTTTGGGAAGGGAAGGTTTGGGAAGGGAAGGGAAGGGAAGGGAAGGGAAGGTTTGGGAAGGGAAGGTTTGGGAAGGGAAGGGAAGGGAAGGTTTGGGAAGGTTTGGGAAGGGAAGGGAAGGGAAGGGAAGGGAAGGGAAGGGAAGGGAAGGGAAGGGAAGGGAAGGGAAGGGAAGGGAAGGTTTGGGAAGGGAAGGGAAGGGAAGGGAAGGGAAGGGAAGGTTTGGGAAGGGAAGGGAAGGAAGGGAAGGTTTGGGAAGGGAAGGGAAGGTTTGGGAAGGGAAGGTTTGGGAAGGTTTGGGAAGGTTTAGGAAGGTTTGGGAAGGTTTGGGAAGGTTTGGGAAGGTTTGGGAAGGGAAGGGAAGGGAAGGGAAGGGAAGGGAAGGGAAGGGAAGGAAGGGAAGGGAAGGGAAGGGAAGGGAAGGGAAGGGAAGGGAAGGGAAGGGAAGGGAAGGGAAGGGAAGGGAAGGGAAGGGAAGGTTTGGGAAGGGAAGGGAAGGGAAGGGAAGGGAAGGGAAGGTTTGGGAAGGGAAGGGAAGGGAAGGTTTGGGAAGGGAAGGGAAGGGAAGGTTTGGGAAGGTTTGGGAAGGGAAGGGAAGGGAAGGGAAGGTTTGGGAAGGTTTGGGAAGGTTTGGGAAGGGAAGGGAAGGTTTGGGAAGGGAAGGGAAGGTTTGGGAAGGAAGGTTTGGGAAGGTTTGGGAAGGTTTGGGAAGGTTTGGGAAGGGAAGGGAAGGGAAGGTTTGGGAAGGGAAGGGAAGGTTTGGGAAGGGAAGGGAAGGGAAGGTTTGGGAAGGGAAGGGAAGGTTTGGGAAGGGAAGGTAAGGTTTGGGAAGGTTTGGGAAGGTTTGGGAAGGGAAGGGAAGGGAAGGTTTGGGAAGGGAAGGGAAGGGAAGGGAAGGGAAGGTTTGGGAAGGGAAGGGAAGGGAAGGTTTGGGAAGGTTTGGGAAGGGAAGGGAAGGGAAGGGAAGGTTTGGGAAGGGAAGGTTTGGGAAGGGAAGGTTTGGGAAGGGAAGGGAAGGGAAGGGAAGGGAAGGAAGGGAAGGAAGGGAAGGGAAGGGAAGGGAAGGTTTGGGAAGGGAAGGGAAGGGAAGGTTTGGGAAGGTTTGGGAAGGGAAGGAAGGGAAGGGAAGGGAAGGGAAGGTTTGGGAAGGGAAGGGAAGGGAAGGGAAGGGAAGGTTTGGGAAGGGAAGGTTTGGGAAGGTTTGGGAAGGTTTGGGAAGGTTTGGGAAGGGAAGGGAAGGTTTGGGAAGGGAAGGTTTGGGAAGGGAAGGTTTGGGAAGGGAAGGGAAGGTTTGGGAAGGGAAGGTTTGGGAAGGGAAGGGAAGGGAAGGGAAGGGAAGGGAAGGGAAGGGAAGGGAAGGGAAGGGAAGGGAAGGGAAGGGAAGGTTTGGGAAGGGAAGGGAAGGGAAGGGAAGGGAAGGGAAGGTTTGGGAAGGGAAGGGAAGGGAAGGGAAGGGAAGGGAAGGGAAGGGAAGGTTTGGGAAGGGAAGGTTTGGGAAGGGAAGGGAAGGGAAGGGAAGGGAAGGGAAGGGAAGGGAAGGGAAGGGAAGGGAAGGGAAGGTTTGGGAAGGGAAGGGAAGGGAAGGGAAGGGAAGGGAAGGGAAGGGAAGGGAAGGGAAGGGAAGGGAAGGGAAGGTTTGGGAAGGGAAGGTTTGGGAAGGGAAGGGAAGGGAAGGTTTGGGAAGGGAAGGGAAGGGAAGGGAAGGAAGGTTTGGGAAGGAAGGGAAGGGAAGGGAAGGGAAGGAAGGGAAGGGAAGGGAAGGTTTGGGAAGGGAAGGGAAGGGAAGGGAAGGGAAGGTTGGGAAGGGAAGGGAAGGGAAGGGAAGGGAAGGTTTGGGAAGGGAAGGGAAGGGAAGGGAAGGGAAGGTTTGGGAAGGGAAGGGAAGGGAAGGTTTGGGAAGGGAAGGGAAGGGAAGGTTTGGGAAGGTTTGGGAAGGGAAGGGAAGGGAAGGGAAGGTTTGGGAAGGTTTGGGAAGGTTTGGGAAGGGAAGGGAAGGTTTGGGAAGGGAAGGGAAGAGGTTTGGGAAGGGAAGGTTTGGGAAGGTTTGGGAAGGTTTGGGAAGGTTTGGGAAGGTTTGGGAAGGTTTGGAAGGGAAGGGAAGGGAAGGTTTGGGAAGGGAAGGGAAGGTTTGGGAAGGGAAGGGAAGGGAAGGTTTGGGAAGGGAAGGGAAGGTTTGGGAAGGGAAGGGAAGGTTTGGGAAGGGAAGGGAAGGTTTGGGAAGGTTTGGGAAGGTTTGGGAAGGGAAGGGAAGGGAAGGTTTGGGAAGGGAAGGGAAGGGAAGGGAAGGGAAGGTTTGGGAAGGGAAGGGAAGGGAAGGTTTGGGAAGGTTTGGGAAGGGAAGGGAAGGGAAGGGAAGGTTTGGGAAGGGAAGGTTTGGGAAGGGAAGGGAAGGGAAGGGAAGGGAAGGTTTGGGAAGGGAAGGGAAGGGAAGGTTTGGGAAGGTTTGGGAAGGGAAGGGAAGGGAAGGGAAGGGAAGGGAAGGTTTGGGAAGGTTTGGGAAGGGAAGGGAAGGTTTGGGAAGGGAAGGGAAGGTTTGGGAAGGGAAGGGAAGGGAAGGGAAGGGAAGGGAAGGGAAGGGAAGGTTTGGGAAGGGAAGGTTTGGGAAGGTTTGGGAAGGTTTGGGAAGGTTTGGGAAGGTTTGGGAAGGTTTGGGAAGGGAAGGTTTGGGAAGGGAAGGTTTGGGAAGGGAAGGTTTGGGAAGGGAAGGGAAGGTTTGGGAAGGGAAGGTTTGGGAAGGGAAGGGAAGGGAAGGGAAGGGAAGGGAAGGGAAGGGAAGGGAAGGGAAGGGAAGGGAAGGGAAGGGAAGGGAAGGGAAGGGAAGGGAAGGGAAGGGAAGGGAAGGGAAGGTTTGGGAAGGGAAGGTTTGGGAAGGGAAGGGAAGGTTTGGGAAGGGAAGGAAGGGAAGGGAAGGGAAGGGAAGGGAAGGGAAGGGAAGGTTTGGGAAGGGAAGGGAAGGTTTGGAAGGGAAGGGAAGGGAAGGGAAGGGAAGGGAAGGGAAGGGAAGGGAAGGGAAGGGAAGGGAAGGGAAGGGAAGGGAAGGGAAGGGAAGGGAAGGAAGGGAAGGTTTGGGAAGGGAAGGGAAGGGAAGGGAAGGGAAGGGAAGGGAAGGGAAGGTTGGGAAGGGAAGGGAAGGTTTGGGAAGGGAAGGTTTGGGAAGGGAAGGTTTGGGAAGGGAAGGGAAGGGAAGGGAAGGGAAGGGAAGGGAAGGGAAGGGAAGGGAAGGGAAGGGAAGGGAAGGGAAGGGAAGGGAAGGGAAGGGAAGGGAAGGGAAGGAAGGGAAGGGAAGGGAAGGAAGGGAAGGGAAGGGAAGGGAAGGGAAGGGAAGGGAAGGGAAGGTTTGGGAAGGGAAGGGAAGGGAAGGGAAGGGAAGGTTTGGGAAGGGAAGGTTGGGAAGGGAAGGGAAGGGAAGGTTTGGGAAGGGAAGGGAAGGGAAGGTTTGGGAAGGAAGGGAAGGGAAGGGAAGGGAAGGGAAGGGAAGGGAAGGGAAGGGAAGGGAAGGTTTGGGAAGGTTTGGGAAGGTTTGGGAAGGTTTGGGAAGGGAAGGGAAGGGAAGGGAAGGGAAGGGAAGGGAAGGGAAGGGAAGGGAAGGGAAGGGAAGGGAAGGGAAGGGAAGGGAAGGGAAGGTTTGGGAAGGTTTGGGAAGGTTTGGGAAGGGAAGGTTTGGGAAGGGAAGGGAAGGGAAGGGAAGGGAAGGGAAGGGAAGGGAAGGAAGGGAAGGGAAGGGAAGGGAAGGGAAGGGAAGGGAAGGGAAGGGAAGGGAAGGGAAGGGAAGGGAAGGGAAGGGAAGGGAAGGGAAGGTTTGGGAAGGTTTGGGAAGGGAAGGGAAGGGAAGGTTTGGGAAGGGAAGGTTTGGGAAGGGAAGGTTTGGGAAGGGAAGGTTTGGGAAGGGAAGGTTTGGAAGGTTTGGGAAGGTTTGGGAAGGTTTGGGAAGGTTTGGGAAGGTTTGGGAAGGTTTGGGAAGGGAAGGGAAGGTTTGGGAAGGGAAGGGAAGGGAAGGTTTGGGAAGGTTTGGGAAGGGAAGGGAAGGGAAGGGAAGGGAAGGAAGGGAAGGGAAGGGAAGGGAAGGGAAGGGAAGGAAGGAAGGGAAGGGAAGGTTTGGGAAGGGAAGGGAAGGGAAGGGAAGGGAAGGGAAGGGAAGGGAAGGGAAGGGAAGGGAAGGGAAGGGAAGGGAAGGGAAGGAAGGGAAGGGAAGGGAAGGGAAGGAAGGAAGGGAAGGGAAGGGAAGGAAGGGAAGGGAAGGGAAGGGAAGGAAGGGAAGGGAAGGGAAGGGAAGGGAAGGGAAGGGAAGGAAGGGAAGGGAAGGGAAGGGAAGGGAAGGGAAGGGAAGGGAAGGGAAGTCTGCAGCAACCTTTTGCTGTTGTCTGACAATGAACAAATCCACATGAATCATATTCCCATGTCTGAATTTGGGAGAATCCAGAATCCAGATGTCAGTTCTTAAATACAAAATTGCTTGTGCTGGGAATGTAGATCCAAGATAGTGGATAATGCTGGCATCCAGAAGCAGTCTGGGAATGCAGTCTGTGTTGAACAGTGGATGAACTCTTGGAGAAACAGGCCAATTCTTCAAAGGCTTTTTTTCTTCCTGTTGGAATAAATCTCAATAATGCCCTTCCAGCTGCAGTAAAGCAGCAGTATTTTAAAGCAAAGTAAGGCATCCCTGGAACATTCTGATTTCTTTGGGTAGATTATCTTGATGTATTTACTTGGGGGTTCATGCATCTCAATAGCACCCACAGAAAGCATCAGACTTGGTGAAATTGCATTAAATTAGCAGTTAAGTGTTTGGAGACTTAGTTTTTAATATTGTTTAGCCAAGCATATCATCCAGATTGTGAGAAGGGCTTTAATCTGCAGCACACAGGACCTCCCAGGGGATGAACAGCAGCCCTGGTATGTTAATATCAGAAAAAATGAATGATCCAATTAAGTTCTGCTAAACCATGGCAGAATGCAAGGTCCATATGTTGGCTTATCCTGATGGGCTGTGTATTAGGCTGAGATCCCCGTGCTCGGAGTCGCTGCATTCTGAGCCTTCATCGCTGCTGGGA